>NC_140167.1:55978078-56135850 GCF_963971535.1 Notolepis coatsorum
GGCTATTCTCTGCAGCGTGTCGAAGTGTCCTTGAGCAAGACACTTAACACTTTTTAACCAGGGTGGCACCTTGCATGGTCGCCTCCCGCCGCCGGCGTGTCAATGTGTGAGTGAATGTGAGGCATACTGTAAGTTGAAAAGTGCTTTGGATAAAAGCTCTATATAAAATAAATGCAGTCCATTTACCATTCCATTTGGGGGCCAGGTGCCAAAGAAACATCAAGTGTTTGTGGCCAGACGGAAGAGAGTTGTAATGTCTCTGACTTACAAGACAGGTTTACACAAGGAGATAGATCCAACCGACAGTGAAAGATCTCTGCTGAAAGATGGAAAGTGTGAAACATGAAGCTGATCACACTCCACAGTTAGGGGATACACTGCTTATTTCTCCATTGTGTTTCTCCACTTGCAGTCGGCCTGCTACCATGTGCTATAGGCCTCAGAATGGACCCATCTAGACCCGTGTGTCCATTTAATTTTCTTCCCACTTCACATGCCGCGTTATGGGACATATTTGACAAATAGTCCCGAGTCATGCTTCAAGACCATAAAGTCATTCACCTCTGACCACATTTGAGAACAGTAATAGCCTCCCCAAGTACAGTTTCCATCTCTAGCCTCCCGGCTTTCCAGTAAGAACTATCAAGAGGCTAAACACCCTTAGATCTCTCTCTCCGTCTCTCTCTCCGACTCTCTCCCCACCCCCTCTCTCTCTCTCTCCCCCTCTCTCTCCCCCCTCCCTCTCTCTCTCTCTCCCCCCTCTCTCTCCCCTTTCTCTCTCTGTCTCTCTCCCCCCTCGCTCTCTCCCCACCCCCTCTCTCTCTCTCTCCCCCCCTCTCTCTCTGTCTCTCTCTCCCCCCTCTCCCCCTCTCTCCCCCCTCTCTCTCTCTCCCCCCTCTCTCCCCTCTCTCTCTCCCTCCCCACCCTCTCTCTCCCTCTCCCCCCTCTCTCTCTCTCCCTCTCCCCCCTCTCTCTCTCCCTCTCCCCCCTCTCTCTCTCTCCGTCTATCTCTCCGTCTCCCTCCTCATCTCCTCCAATCCCCGTCCCTGAGCCTGAATTTACTGGACCGTTCCCCATCCTTCTGGTCAATAGTTCCTAGTATCCATCCCAGACAGTCTCCAATAAGCCAGACAAGGTGTTCCATAACACATAGAGTGTCACAAAGAGAGTGATTAAACGGTATAGTGGCCGTAAATCAAAATGCAGTCCAACTCAATATATTTGCTACTTCCATCCATTAAAAATGAATGGCCCCATGGGCGGCTGGGACTAAGCACTCGCCTACCACCGCAGAGACTCTGGGATCGAATCCAGCAGTCAGCGGTACCTCTGGCTTGGTCAGTCGTCCCTACTAACACAATTGGCAGTGTTAGCGGGTGGGAAGCCGGTGGGGTATGTGTCCTGGTCGTTGTAAACTACGTATCGTTGGAGGCATGTGGTAGTTCTACACCCTCTATCTCTTTTTTGCATGTTCGACGGAAGAAAGTCACTGTCAAATGACCATAGTATTGTCTCCATAGCTATAATATAGAATATAGATATAGCTCTCCAAACATAGTGACGCACAGTGAAAGTAAGCTATGGAAACCTGGCGCATTAGCTATAAGGATAAGGCTAATGGCTGGCGCCCAATGAGTTAATATCGTGTTTCATTAATATTATTGTTTTTAAGTATGCGGCTACTCGCTCGAAAACACAGAATGAATATCCGGAGACTGTAGAATGATATTCGGCGGGACGGGCCTATGACCAAACGTGTTCCATTAAGCTGACATTGATGTTGAAGTGGTAACTATGTTTAATACACACTTCAAAAGACAAAAATAATCATCACCATCATCAAAATGACAATCATATAAACCCAGTATATCATCAAATACAGTGTGACCGCAATGTGGTATGAATCACGAAGACCATCACTCTGGTTCTCATTTACTCTCTGCAAAAAAAGATCCTGGAGGATGACAAAGAATCAACTCCATATTCCTGTGACTTATTAAAGAGACCCAACACAGAGCGTTCAACTTGGTTACATATTGGCAGCGCCAGTTTGTAGCAATCAAAAATGTCAATGCACAGTGAAATATGAAATGACCTTGGCTGGAAGAGAACTTCATTGTTTGACCCGGGCACTGTTCAGATAAACCATTTGTCCTTCCAGTATTTGGGGGGGGTGGTTTTAGAATAAGTGAATGCAATGTGGCCCAGGAAGTCAATCGGAATGAGTAAATAAAGCTTATTAAGTGTTAAGTCATGAAGGCCCCCTGAGTTTGACAAGAGCGAGAGTGTTGGCTAATTATACGGATGGCTGAGTTTTACAAGGCTATACGCTCCTCTAGTCTTTTAATATGGCTCTCTATCTTCTTTTATCCTCCCTTATTTCTCGCCTGCCTGTGTTTTTTTCTTATTTTCTCCCCTCCAATGCACACACACAAACACACGAGAGACGGGGTGGCGAAGTACCGTTACCACAAAACAAAGAGCTGAAAACACTGAGGTGTGTCAGGAGGGCTTTCAGCTTATCAGTCGTAGCTGTGATGGTAAGCCAATAGTGACTGATCACATCACACACGGTATCAAAAGCATGTGTGGCGGCTACGTTACCATAATTACCCCAATTTAGTCCTTACTCTGCTTCATTCCTCTCTGTCGTCAGTCACACCTCCACATATGCGGGCCACATTATCAAACTACGACCCAATCAATAGAACTACTGCATCACGTCTCTCAGCGAGGAGACCGAACCCCTTTCTTTCCCTCTAAAACAGGGACGGAGCAGGCTACGCATCTTCAGGTCAAGAGGGACCACACCTAGTTTTGTTATCATAGCAACCAGCTGTGGTTGTTGTGGGACCCCCAGACAGGCCTCAGGCCGCTTCAAAGTCCAGGCCAGATTGCTACAGTATGCTGCACAGCATGAATGGATCCGGATGTGAGGGGATCCATTTACTTGTCTCTTGGATACAACTGTAGTGTGTACTATACTCATCCTGTGCCATTTTCTGAACAGTACTTAGAAATCCTCAGAAATGGGGTTAAAAAAAAGAAATAGAAACATCCAAATTTGTGTTTGTGGTAAACACATGTTTAGAGCATTTTCCTTCTGAGATTTCCTAAACACTGTTAATTCCATTAACAACAAACTAAGGTTGCTTTCACACCTATAGTTACGGTAGACCCGATTCGGGGGTGAAGTTGCAACATTGTTGCCCTTTTCATTTGGTTTGGTTAGCTTTCAGACTACACTTTGTCAAGCACACTAAACGTTCTAAACAAAACCCCCGTGATAATGCAGGATAATCCCATACCTGCCAACATTACACTGTGATAAGAGGGGCTTCAAACTTGCAGGAATATTTCTTTCATTTTGGTAGTTTTGTCTTCGTAAATTTTTGTTGCAGAAGCAGTGAGGGGGGTTTACGTTTACTCTGGGTTGCCAGGAATAATTAAACGTAATGTATGAAGGGGATACAATGGTTTATCAATCTAATCTGGCAACACATATCCCCCATACAAAGCCAGATTTAATTTATGTCATTATTCATGTCACGCTGCGATCATCAGCTGCTGGACTACTAGAGGCTGCCAGAAACAGTCAAAAGAGGATTGGTGATGCAGCCTTTATCAACTACGCCCCAAAACTATGGAACAAACTACCCAAAAACATCAGGGAAGCCAACTCGCTAGATATCTTCAAAAGACAGATCTCTTTGCTCAGGCATTTAAAGGAAACATCAGGGAGACTTGATATCTTGACACAAATTGTATTTTACCTGCACTATTCTTATTCTGCCTACTTTTATGCACTTCCTGTCAAATCCATGAGTCAGTTTGAT
This sequence comes from Notolepis coatsorum, assembly GCF_963971535.1. Taxonomy (NCBI): domain Eukaryota; kingdom Metazoa; phylum Chordata; class Actinopteri; order Aulopiformes; family Paralepididae; genus Notolepis; species Notolepis coatsorum. The sequence goes on from NC_140167.1 coordinate 55,981,915, forward strand.
GCTAATTTTATCTCACTACCTCTTATGCACTGTCATTTAGAACTGACCACCATTTCAGCTGCACTGCTCTGTTGTTCTATAAAGTGTTAAGAGCAACGCACTGCTCTGTTGTTCTATAAAGTGTTATGAGTGATGCACTGCTCTGTAAATGTTATTGTATTATTATTTTATTATCTTATTATTTTATTGAACTATTTTATCGCACTACAGTAGCCTACTGCATAATTTTACTGTCTATTTAACAATTTTATTGCACTTTTTTACTCTGTCTATTCTATTTTATTATTTTTATTACTGCCTATTTTAAAACTGAATCAAACCGTGAACAGAGGCCTATTGGGATGTTAGACCTTAATGTGAAAAAAACTGATTTGCCTTAGTTTAGTTTATTTATTTAGCACATAATTTTAAAAAGAAAACAGTGCTAGGAGGGAACGAAGCCCAAAGCAAAGGGCTTGTACAAAGTTCCACTCCCATCTCATTGTCCATAAACAATATGAACGAAATACATGTTTAGCATGGTCTACAAGATAAACTACAAAACAGGAACAGAGACATAAGGCAGACACTATAGCGAAAACATGGAAGATTGACACATTTTCTTTTTCTTTTTTGAGTACAAGAGGGCAAAGAAGAGGAGAATAACATATTAACGGTATATAATGAGGAAATGGAAACAAGCAGTCATACTAGTAACAGTAGATGTAACACTGATGCACAGGAGTAACTTAATGTGATGGTGATTTACCTTGCTGCTACCTTTTTTATGCTTGTTTTATGTCTGTAACAAATTATGAATTGTATGGATATGCCTGTATTTTTTACTGCTGTTAAGCACTTTGAACTGCAATTCAGTGGTGGGAACACCACTTAAATTAAAACATTCAAATGTGTTATTTCCATAGCCTAGGAAAGTTCAATCAATATGTGAACACAAGCTACTCTCTCCCAAAGACAGAAACCAGAGAAGTAAGACTCAAACCTGCGACGTCATCAAGTATAAAGTCTGGAGCTGCTTCATTGACAATGAATGGGATACCGATTTTGTTGACCCACAGAATGTTTGTTTTATTTTTTATACCCAAATTAGCTTTGTTCTACAGCAGTGTTCTCGGTCCTGAAACAGAAAATGTACCTGTACATCAACAACAACATCATTCCCCTGGGTGCTACTGCGCTCAGTGTCATTGTTACCATCTCTCCCAATTCATAGTCTATGGAGCAGCTTCAGACTTAGTTTACAGTATACCAACCTGATGACATCATAGGTTTGAGATATGCAAATGCTGCGTTTTTTTATGGTCGTAGGTGGGAAGTGGGGAAACACGTCATCTCTGACCTGCGTACATTTGAGCTACAAAGACGGAATAACATGGATGCTCTCTCTAAACTTGTTTGGCAATTCTTTCTTACAAGTTGTCTAGCATGAACTACAACTGACAAAGACAGTTAACAACGACATACAGCCAATATACTTACAAATGTACTCTTAAAACAGCTAATAACATTAATGTTTATACAGTGTGGGTGGCCATGTTGAGGCTTGGCTTGAACTGGCGGTTGAGAAACTGTACCCAAGTTTGAACTCAGACTTGAGTGTTGCACCGTTTTATTATATTTGTCCTAGTAGGAAGTCGGAATTTCTGGCCTCCAAGTTATCAAACTCAGCATAAAACTCTAGCTTTTGGATTTGGGAGAGAGTTGGGTGTAGTTCCCCTTTAAGTAATGTAGCTCATTCTTAAATAACACTGACGTAAGCACTGAAGACACAATACCCCCCCCCCCCCCCACCCCCGCGCTTCCCCTCCATCTCTTCCCCATCCCACGACAGCAAGAGAGTGAGTTGAGGAGGAGGAACCAAGGAGCTTTTCCAAACCGCTAACCACACATCACATCCTCCCATCCAACCATCAGATTCCTGGAGAGATGGGGGACCATCGCTGGAAAACAAAATAAGAGTAGCAAAAGACAATCGCCCTCATAGTCGATTCATCCAACAATAATCCGGTTTGGTCTCAGTCGAACGAGACTTTGTTAGTTAGTTTGCAAGATTTATGGGGGCGACAGTGGCTCAGGAGGTAGAGTCTGGTAATCGGAAGGTTCCTGGTTCAATTCCCAATCCTCCCAGTGTGTCTTAAGCGTGAGAGAGAGAGAGAGAGAGAGAGAGAGAGAGAGAGAGAGAGAGAGAGAGAGAGAGAGAGAGAGAAGAGAGAGAGAGAGAGAGAGAGAGAGAGAGAGAGAGAGAGAGAGAGAGAGAGAGACCACAAGGATATACGTGATCCAAAGTAGGGATGGATGGACAGAGACTTTCACAGCCAATACAGAGTCCAAAACTCTACCGATCCAATCCATCACTTTTATTGAACAGTAGAGACTTAAGACCATTAGTCTGGAGTCACTGGACAAAAAATATTAAGATGTAGTTCATTGTTTTCCTCCAAGGAGAGTTCTGTGGTCTTTCTTCTTGCCAAAAATGTGGAAAATCAAGTTGCTCTGCTTGGCTTTAGGTCACAGACCGACAGACCGCTTGGCTTCGGTAAAGAAGGGCTTCATGAGCTGCCAAACCCACTAGGAACTCTTATTATCACATTGTGACCCCTATCACAAACATCTACACACACAGACACACACCTGGCAGGATGGATAAAACAGGCTACAAAGAGGAACTTCTGTATGCACACCACCACACATGCCTCAGTCCATCTGCATAGCACTGAGCCTTTCATCTTTCTATCTCCTCCTGTGTGTGTGCATGTGTGTGAAATAGAGAAGACCATGCAAGTCTAATGGTTATGTAATGTGTGCCTTTCTGGGTAAGATGAGACTGTTGAACACCTGCTTCGCTGTGTGCGTGTGCGTGTGTGTGTGTGTGTAGCAAAGAACCATTCCTGCCTGCCTTCGTCCCCAAGCTTCCAAAGGATTTACCTTTTCCATCTGTTGCCATTTTTCACTCTGGATACCCGTCCTCCCCTTCCCTCTGCTCTCATCCTTTATCTTTAACCTTCCTCTCACAAATAAGGCTCTGTTAATCAGGTGGGAGAGGCTTGTCTCAGAGCCAGAGAACCCTCGTCCCAGCTAAGAGGAGATCTGGGTGGGCGTGGTGAGTGGGGGAGGAGGAGAATGGGGAAATACAAGGTAGGGATTGAAAGAGAGTTAGGGAGGATGCTCCATGTTTGTAGGGTGGATGGTTGCGGTCCAGGGGGAAGCAGGCCTCCTCCAAGGAGCTAAGAGGAGGTCTGGAGTGAAGAGGGGGAGGAAGAGAAAGGAGCGTGGGGGAGATAAGAAGTCTGAGGTAAGGGAGGGAGGATGCTTCATACTTGTAAGGTGGATGGTTGTAGTGGGAGTTGAAACGGAAGTGGGAGTTGAATGATCTACTGCCAGACTGATTAGTAATGCAGTACTAATGCAGAAGGGTCAGAGTTAATGTACGGATGGCAAACGCACACATGGACATGAAAACACAAACCATTATAACCCCACACACACACGGCCATGAAAACACACACTATTATAACCCCCCCCACACATGAAAACACACACTATTATAACCCCCCCCCACATAGACATGAAAACACAAACTAGTATAACCCCCCACACACACATAGACATGAAAACACACACACTATTATAACCCCCCACACACAGACATGAAAACACACTATTATAACCCCCCAGTGCGCCCCCCCCCCCCCCCACACACACACACACACACGAAAACACACTATCATAACCCCCCCACACACACACATACACCCCAACAGACCCATTACATTAATCTTAGACACTGATTTTGAATAGAAACACATCATTATAGTTAAAACATCTAACATTTGACCAGGTTCAGTAGAAAAACAAGGACACACATGTGCACACACACACACAAACACACAGTGTATTGGAGACACCATGGTCTCATATTGAGGTGCTGATGCGTCTCATCTGATCTGAGTGGGTTGTATTTCTACTCTATTAATACTGGGAGGCCTGCATCAGTCTGTGTCAGTCCAGGGAGAAACCTACACAAGCCAGCATCCAGTAAACAGACCAGCGACACATCCACACCTGGTCTGACCTCCACTAACCAGTGCTTGTCCAGGCTCCCAGAGACATAAAAAATGATTGATTATCCGAGTAGCTGCAGTCAGCAGACCTGTAAAATCAATGTACAAGGTCCAGATCTGTTCTGCACTTGAATGTCTCCCATGGGGGAATTCTGGGTCGGCATAAGAGCGACTTATAACAACATGGCAAATTACGAGATAAGATTGTTTTTTATACAGAATGAAAACAAACTTTCCTTTGTAGGAAGAGGATTGTTGAATCAACGTGCCTATCAATTCTGGATTGTAATTTACAGACATGCTGCTGCCTCCACACTTGAGCCCTTAGATACCGTTTACCACTCAGCCCTGAGGTTTATTACGGGCAATAGCTGCAATACGGCACGGTGGTGTAGTGGTTAACACTGTCGCCTCACAGCAAGAAGGTCCAGGGTTTGATTCCCGCTCGGGGACCAGGTTTCTGCGTTGCCAGGTATGGAGTTTGCATGTTCTCCCCGTGCTGGCAAGGCCCCCCCCCCCCCCCCCCGATAAGAGATACCCAATGGAAAAACATGCACAACCAACAGATCGCTGTCGCGTCCATGACAAAGACGGGCAGGAGCACTTGGATTGGTCCCCGGGCGCGGCCCCTCGTCGACGCCCTGTCTGCTCCCGGCTGCCCTTGGGGGGGAAGGACGACGGGATGGGTTAAGCGCAATCGCATCGGCGACTGAGAAAAAAGACAATGCATGTGTGTGTGTGTGTATCCCAGTGTGTGTGTGCCGCTCCCATTGCATGTCCAGTTTGTTGCATGCCGAATAAAGACCCCTAAAGAGGTCCTGCATTATTATTATACTCACCACTGTATTCTCTATGATAAAGTCAGTTCTTCTCTGATTGAGAGATGTAACAATCACTGATATCTGTATATCTATAAAGCACTCGTCAGAAGATTACCATCATATTAAATCTATGTTACACTGGAACCTGGCCTGGTCCACTTTTAACTCTCTCCAGTGACTGGCTGCTTCTTCAACTACCTCGTGCCATAACTGATCTTGGATCTGATGCTCTTAAACGCTTTAGGTTTTCACTTAATAACCGTCCATTACCTGGCTGTAACCGTTTTTGTAACTGATTTTGCTTATTGATTTGTATAGTTGTATTTCTATTTCTAGTTTGCCGATCTTGTATGTTTTTTCCCCTCCGTTTTTTAAATAAAGGTTGATGATGATTATGAACATGCACACATGCAGGGCAAAATGCAGGTTCATCATCTTCATCAGCAGTGTCATCATCACTGTCTCCTTGCTCATCATAATCAGTCCACTGCTCAGCTATAAACAGCCAGCTGCCTAAACCCCCCAAAAGGAAAAGGTTACACTGTCATATTTTAGCAACAGTATCTGTTAATCCTATATTCTTTGTTATTAAATTCAACAAAATATGGCGTGATGCTAAAATGTTACCTCGGGAAACACAAAATAATCTATGATAAGCTATCTTCTTACATTTACCATACATTTGAAAATGTTGAATGGGTGCATTAGGAAGGAAGGAAGGAAGGAAGGAAGGAAGGAAGGAAGGAAGGAAGGAAGGAAGGAAGGAAGGAAGGAAGGAAGGAAAGAATGAAAGCACGAATGAACAGGTACAGGGCTGTGTGTGGGACATGACACGTCAGTAGTAAGATCATTACACACTATTGATTACTCGTAGCTATGAGAAAAAAATAAAAATCGAAATTATAAATTTTTATGAGATTTTTTTTTTTTTTTTACATATCTTTTCACATGTATGTGTAAGATTATAACTGTTTGTTGGTTTCCTTAAACATATATACGTGAATGAACAAAAATAAGTTAAAAAAAAAATTCTAATATATTTTATTTGTTTTCTTTCCCTTTTCGAGTAATACACGATCAATCGAGTATAGCATGCGATCAATCGATCTGGATTTCTTTAAAATGCCCATCCCTATTACACACTTCCCTAGCTGGCATGCTGAGGCCTTTGTACTTCCAATTGTTCATGAGGGCCTCAATGAAAGGACTGGAGGGGGGCTGAGTTAGAAAAAATACACAAAGATACACACAAACACAAACCTACTTCTCCACAAGTATGAAGTCATCAGCATATCACATAATAGACAGCCTACGCAACATACATGTGAATCAACTCCCACGACAGCATGCATGCATAAACACATAGCATATGAATAATACACCCCCGCACAATCATAAGCCCATGTGCTCCTGCATGGAGACCCACATAATATTAGCATAAAACATAAACAAGATTCAACATTTTCATTTTGCCACGTGTAATAAGAACAATGGAATGCTTACTCCCCGCCCACTAAAATATATACAGAAGAAAAGAAAACTGATGGTAATCGAAATGTATACAAAAAAGACACTAAAAACACTATCCACTCATTTGTGCACACACACACACACACAATATGTGTATAGTGCTGCTGGGAGGGAGGGTTGACATTGATCTCGCTGAGGTAGTGGAATGTTCTAGAGGCAGGTATTCCCAGATGGTTCAGACTGTCTGCTCCTCATATCCTGCACTAGCCCCTCTAAAGCCCTGTGGGTCTTAAGACTGTGTCACACACAAGACTGATGTCCCCACAAGGATAGAACCATTTAAAGAGGGGGAAATCCTTCCAGGTGGGGAGAGCAAGGATGGGTAAATATTAAGTATATACCCATAAATACACAAGACTGATGTCCCCACAAGGATAGAAAGAAAAATAGGGGGAAATCCTTCCAGGTGGGGAGAGCATGGATGAGAAAACAAGTATGTACCCACCCACACCCACACACACACGACTGATGTCCTCACAACGATAGAAAAATAAAATTAGGGGGAAATCCTTCCAAGTGGGGAGAGCAAGGATAAGAAAACAAGCATATCTCTCCCACTCACACACGAGAGAGTGGGGTTACAGTAAGGCCACTACAATCCTAACAAAGACATGGGAAAACATGGCAACAGCTACGACACAAAGGACAAGAGGTCAAGAAAGAAAAGAGAAAACAATGTTTTTCTTCCCGATCAGAGAAAATGAACTGAGTGATGAACAACACTCTCCCATCACCTCCAAAACATGTCATGTGCGACGGCCCGACAGCCCCCAGGTCCACGTATGAAGACGCCGCGTGGAGCGCAGAGATCAAAGGCAGAGCATGTCGACCCGCCTTGGTCAAGTCTGGGCCTCTGGCTGCTCTCCAGCACTCTCCCACAATGTCTGCAAGACCCCTGATGCCTTGTTCTGAAGGTGTAGAGAGTGTGTGTGTGTGTGTGTGTGTGTGTGTGTGTGTGTATACATACAGGATCAAAGGCATCTTGTAGATGACACCATTCCGAGAGGCCTGTATCATCCACTAGTGCAGGGGTTCCCAAACTTTTCAGACCGGGGCCCAGAAAATAAGGCGTCAGAGAGCCGCGGCCCAATGCACATCGTCTGGCTTTTTTTTTTTTTTTTTTGCCAGGCGACCGATTTTTTAAGCCAAATATCACTTCAATCCTATTAAGTTAGTTCAAGTTAGTTATTCATTTATATGTGCTATTTATGAGAGGGCTAACTTGTTGCAAAATAATAATGATAATAATAATAGCCTCATTAAAATACTATTGTTGCTTCGGTTGTTTTCAGCGTTTTATGTGCATAATCTGTTATTTAGTTTGAAATGTTCGTTGAAATAAGTAGATTTTTCGTTTTTGTTTATTTATTAAGTTAATATAAAACCATATAGTCACATTTTAGAATACAATAGAATCGAATTTTAGAATACAACTAGAAACACTGTCCTGGCCTGCTTCTAAGTTCAGTGGCCTGACAAAAAAAATTTAAATAAAAAAATAAAAAAATAAATACTTTTTTTTTTTTTTTTTTTTTTTTTAAATCATCTCGCAGCCCACCCGTGGCTGCTCGCGGCCCACCTTTGGGTCGCGACCCCGACTTTGGGAACCACTGCACTAGTGAGACAGTACAGCTCCTATTGCCCCTACTGTATGTAGGCAAAGGAGACGCAACAGTAAGATATTAAGCTTTTGAGACATTTCGGGTGCAGAATAAGCAAACAAACTACAAAGTTAGGCCTGCCGCGATAAGCAATAAATCGATTAATTGCCGCGATAATTAAAATGAATGCAATGATTTTGACGGGCGCGATTAATTGCTATTTGCGCGTTTGTTTTAATGAGGCGGAACCAGTGCCCCTTGCAGTCTCTCTCCGTGTGGGTTGGCCGCTGGCGTTACTACAGAGCACAGCACGGGAGCTCCGTGGGGCAGTAGCAATGCCACATATAGCTTAACTACATTTCTCAATAGTGTTGCTCCTTTTAACCAAGTAGCGTTATTTGTAGTGTAACGTTAGAATAACACAGAATAACGTTAATACAATTACATGCATCATTGTTTACAATGAACGGGTGGGGCTAGTCAAAGCACTGGAGACGGGGACAAGTTAAACATGAATTAATTTATTATAACGGGTCGTTTTCGAGTCGTGCTGCAGTGCCTACGCACCACAGCTATTCTATTATATACTGCTTTGACGCTTCCTCCTCATCGTTGATTGAATGAATGAATGAATGAAAACTTTATTAACAGATTGCAGAATGGGTACAGTGCAGTACAGCTCAATACATACAATTGTTAAGGGGATGCAGACCAGAGAAAGACTTTCGTCTTGTTTACACCAGGGTCCCCCATTTCCAATTCATCGTATTGCCTGTAGTAGCTGCATCTAACGTTAGTAGCTAACGTTAAAACTAAAAAAACACAACCGGACGAGACAAGTTGTCGGCTAGGATAATCACAACAATACTTCCGGTCCGGTCGGTGGGCTTCAAAATAAAAGTCTTAAACCGGAAAAGACGGAGCGGTGGGCTTCAAAATAAAAGTTTTGGGAAATAAATTTCTCAAAAAAATTCTCTAAACGGTCGCAATAATATCGCTTATCGCGATATTTTCGGGGGCAATTAATCGCCCAGCAAAATGTGTTATCGTGGCAGGCCTATACAAAGTAAATAGCTGAGAGGGAAATAGACCATTATACTATATATATATTTAGAGGTTTGTATAGATTTCATTGGTGAGTCTAGGAATGTAATTTTCTGATTGGTCTGTTGTCAGTTGGGGGGGCCATTTTATATGGGTATTTAAGCTCCATTGTTCCTTCTTTGTCATGTAACCCTAATGAAGGCATGTTGCCGAAATGCGTTTATTTTAATTGCATTAATAAAGAGCGTTATTTTTAGAACATCCATCAGCCTCCAAAAAGTTGCTAAACTTTTCTCACTTACTATATTTTTCCAGTTCATGCACCTCGGTTGAAGGACGAAGTTGCGACAGAACTTTTGTTTCTCTTAGGGAAATATTCTCATGCACACAGCTGTCTATCGACATCATTCTCTTATAGTCTGTACATCATAGCTATAACTCATTATGTACATCAATGCTCCACTTGTTTCATCTACTATCGTGTATAAATACGTTCTCTAGATAACTAGGCTAGGGTTCCACTGCTGTGAGCTAGGTCCCTCCATGATGCAACATGTCATTCAGTCAGTAAACCCTTTCCTTAATCAAAAGGAGATCTGTAATCTGGTCAAATGATTCCACATCAGTAATTTCCAAAGTCCTACATAATACTAAGTGATTCATAATCCATTAAAGCATTTTAATCAGACATCCAAAAACAGGCCGTGGTCCCTTTTAAAAAGTAAACTCAGGCATTATTGATTTACTGTTAAGCCTGGTGGTGGGGGGAAAAAACACCCTTAGTTTCATTCAAAAAAAGGAGCGCTAAGATTATTATTCCACTTTGCTGATGGGTGACTCTTTGGCCCAGCGGCTAAACAACAGTTAGTGAAGTGAGGAGAAACAGTCTTGTTTTCTTGTCTGGAGTCCAAAATGCTTAAAGGAGGAGAAGTGCCCTGGCAGCAGCAGCTGCCGTACGGGTCTGTTAGGTCTACTGATGGATGGAGCCTTCCTCACAGCACGGCCTCTCGAGTGCAACAGAAAAACAACGCATTCACAGACCCATCTGGAAGAAGATACTTTAAATTGTTGCAAAGTGTGTACTGATCTACATGGTCACAAACTGAGAAAGGGATGTACTGATACCAGGCTATATGGTATCAGTTTCAGGAGAATTCATCCTATATGACACGAAGATCCACGTGGAACACGCCAGGAATGAAAGCAAAGTCATTTGTGACACGGAAAGATTTTCAATTAGTCTCAACAAGCGCAAATTCACAATAGCTGTGACCGACGCGTGTATACACATGCATCCATGTTTGTATGCATTCACACACACACACACACACACACACACCATGGGCGAAAAATGGGGACACCAACAGTTTTTGCATTTCGTAAATTGTTTGTTTTGTATATGTTGTATAGTGTTTGGTCTTTATTCTTTTACTTTGTACTGTATGAAGCACAATTTCAGGAGGGTCATACAGAACCAAGCATTTCACTATATTGTACCTTATATGTGACAAATAAAACAAAACTTGAACTTGAACAGAGCAAGCTATAGAGCTTGCAGGTGCAGCTAATAATTTGTGTCCAATTAACCTAAATGAATTATCTAGATATATACTGTTCAGTAGAACTAGTGGACCAGATGGCTGGGCTACACAGACACTAAGTCTAGTAAACAGAATCAGTCTCTGCAGTGAAGTAGGGCCGACACATCCTTAAAAAACAATATCCCTGCTGTGATGACACTGCTGTGATTGAGAACGGTTGCTACTGTAGGTGTTAGGACTTAACTCCTGATTGATCTCTGAACAGTCTAAATCAAAATGCATTATTCCAAAATTATTAAAAGGATTAACCTGAAACGGGGGCTTCAGAATCACATGTGTGCACACTGCACAGAATTAGAGCGACAGTCCTAACGGTCTGAACCGTCAGAGCGGTGCCCATCTGGACACACTGCTTGGCACAAGTGAATGAATCGCCTGTGGTACGCTCTCTTCAGCAGTGCATTCCCATGGGCCTCTCTATTCCATTACATAACTCTGCAACTGTATGGCCCTGGGCCTAAACTATCTGCTACTGTAGCCATGGGACTGTCAACACATTCAGTGGGTCCTCCCACCTCCACGCCACACACACCAGCTATGCATGTTGAGTAAGTAAAGCAGTGCTAGCTGGTTAGACATCCTTGGGCTATAAAACACCCCCGAATACACACACACACACACACACACACACACACACACACACACACACACACACACACACACACACACACACACACACACACACACACACACACACACACACACACACACACACACACACACACACACACACACACACACACACACACACACACACTCCTTGTGACTAACAGAACAATGCTTGGCTGGCTTTACAGTCTCCACATGACTAGCTGAGCTACAGTGCATGCCTTCACTACTCCGTTCCCCCACACAGTACAAAACAGTAGCTCAGTCGATAGTCTGTTACTCAGGAGAAGATCACTGCTTAACACTGTGGCCTTACTACTCTATGGGGGAAATTAACTGTGTTGCTGGTGGTAGTAGTAGTAGTGGTGGTGGTGGTGGTAGTAGTGGTGGTGATGGTGGTAGTAGTGGTAGTATAATAATAACTGGACTGTGGAGAAGTCTTTATTTGGCATGCAGGCAGACACACATGCAATTGGCGGCACACACACACACTGGAACACACACACACATGCAATTAGTTGGGTCGCCAATGCGATTGAGTCTCTCACTTGACCCATCCCATCGTCCTTCCCCCCAAGGGCAGCCAGGAGCAGATAGGGGTGTCGGGGACCAATCCAAGTGCTCCTGTCCGTCTTCGTCAGGGATGCAACAGCGTTAGCGATCTGTTGTGCATGTTTTTCCATTGGGTTTCTTTTATCTGGGGAGAACATGCAAACTCCACACAGAAAGGCCTGGGAGATACCCCACCTGGGTACCTGGCAACGCAGAAACCTGGTCTCCAAGCAGGAATCGAACCCTGGACCTTCTAGCTGTGAGGAGAATTGTGTTGTGGTGTAGTGTTAACCACTACACCACCGTGCCAGTAGTAGTAGTGCCGTGTAGTAGTAGTAATAGTGGTAGTGGTAGTGGTGGTGGTAGTGGTAGTAGTAGTAATAGTGGTGGTAGTGGTAGTAGTGCACAACAAAGTTTAACACATAGTTAGTATGTATCCAGTCACATATATACTGTATAGGAATTTCAATTGGATGAAAATAATAGATGTTCCTCCTTTTAAAAACACTACAAGGGCATGAAATCAAGGGCAAACTGTTTTCAAGCATAGAGCTAAGAAATTGAATAACAGTCAATGAAAGGCCTCATTCTTACGTGAAACACAGAGCCTCCGCCACTCCCACGTAGACCTCCATAGAAAAAAAGAGCGGGTCTTGATTGAGTTATGTAAAATGTAAATTAAGTCACAAGGCAAACGACCCAGGGACCCTTTCATCACAGGATACAACACCAGGCCTCCTCCTCCTCCTCCTCCTCCTGACTGGCTGTGTAGTGCAGCAGGCTGAAGCGGGAAGTAGACATGGAAAGAAGAAAGAACTTCAAGGAAAAGAACCTCCAGGGAACAAGCCCCAAACGTACTTCAAAAGACATCCATGGAGCTTCTTTTTTTATCACTTTACGCCACTGGGAGAGCCACCTCTAACCGGAGCCAGAAGCCTCTTTGTTACGTACACATGCGCTCTTTGACCAAAACAGGGAGAGGATTTAGAGGTGGTTTTCATGCATTTCGCAAAGAAGTCAATGAAAAGACAATACAATTATTTGGATTGTATACTTCGTCTCGTCTCTTAAAAAGTATCATTTGAAATGGTGTGCGTAAATTTTGGTAACATTAGATGTGACAAAGATTATCCAGCGCCACCAACAGTGGCTTATATGTAAACATAGCAACAGGTTTCTGTTACCTTTTTAGCTGTAATAATTTTTTTTATCCACTTTTTATCCTTATTTTTCAATTTTTCTCCCATCCCAATTTCGCTGTTTCCAATTCTCCCCTCCCCTGTCTTGAACGTTGCTTGCATATGCCCCCCACAGGTCGGTCGTAGAGAGGATAGAAGCCTTGCATCACGTGTCCCCTCCGGTACACGAGGAGGCAGCCTGTCACATCTTTTCACCTGCCAGCGCGGACTCTCATTGGCGAGGTATAACGTGTGGGAGGCTCACACTACCCCCGCTATTTCCCGTCTCTGCTGTGCAATTGAGCCAGTATGACGGCCGGCCCAAGCCGGAGGCAACGCCGACAGCCGGATTTGAACCCGGTGTCTCTTGCGTTGGTGACGAGCGCACTGTCCGCTGCGCCACTCAGCCGCCTGCTGTAATACGTTTCTAAAGTGATAACGATAATAAACAGACCCAGACTCCAGATTCCTCACGTAATTAAAAGAAATATGGAAGATGTGCGCGATTCAGGGGGCTGGCTTGTGAATGCTACTACGGTGCAGTCACTGAGGGAATAAGCAGTGAAACGTAGTTCACAGCCAATCAACCGTGGCACAACCAACCATGTGACATTTGGACCAATTGCAGACAGGGAGAGTTCTGAACCGCTGCAAACGGCAGTGAACTGCCGTCTAAAGTTTGCACTGGAAGGCTGCACAAAATAACAAAAAACTGTGCCTCGTTTGAAAAACATCTTTGTCTCATAAAGTTCCACTTCATTGCGACTGTTTTCCCCTTAAAAACTCTATAGCCAGCTTATCTATTTCCCCCCTGAAGATGGAGAGCCGGCGTATAAATCCTCAGCTGATTTGAATTTGCCACCTCTCTGCTCATCATCAGGGAGTTATGAGGTCGAGCTCCCATCCCTCATCCTCCATAAATGGATACAGACACACACACACACACACACACACACACACACACACACACACACACACACTGGGCTGATACTCCCAGGGTCTCTGGGGCTGATTAACATTCCAATGACCTGCAATCCAGAACAACTTCCTTGTTGTGTCTGAATCACTAAATTAAAAACAAAAAAATGTCCAGGCTTGGTCACTGCAGGCTGTCAACCACAGAGGTCACCTGCTGTCTGACCATTTTATATCTTACTTAAAGGGATATTTCACTTCAATAGAAAATCTGCAGTCCTTGTTGACTCATTGACTTCCATTCATTTTAGGGAGACCTAGTCTAAATATCATGCTTCTGATGTATAAGCAAACTACTGCTGTGAATATTTAAATAAAGCAGACAATTCTGAGTCAAATGTAAATGTTTGTTTTGGCATTTGATCAGTCTTCACAGATTTATGACCTTTGAAAAATAAAAGCAGATCCAGTCAATTTGTAGGTTTGAGGAATACCATGGTTACCTGCCGCCTTGCTGGAGGAAAGATTCTAAACATTCTTTGAGTTGACAGTTGGTCAAAATACACCTCAAGTGAGAAATAGTTAATATACTCATAAAAAATTAATTAAATAGAAAAATAGATTACATACACGTACCCACATACACATATCTGAGACACACATTCATACATGCTCTCACGCACACCTACATATATCTGAGACGCATCCTCTCACAGGCAATATGGAGAAAGATGGCATCCCGATAGAAGATGCAGCACATACCTGCTTGCAGGTAGATCGGTCTACATATAACGTATGTGCATCAGGGATATATATGCACAATGTATAGTAATGTTTTTTTTTTGGTAAGTGCTTTTTTAATTTCCATGTCAGTTATTAATGTGTTTGTATGAGTCTCTTACATGTTTTGTATGTTGTTACAAAAAAGAAAAAGACGAATCTTGGATGTTGCATATTATGCTGTGGAAAGATGTATTTTGAATATTGGAAAGATTTGTACAAAAATATAAAAAAAAGAAAAAAAAAGAAAAAAAAAAGATTACACAGGATAATATTGCTGTATTGTTTATTTATACATGAGACTATATTTAGACTTGGTCCTCAAAATGAATGGAAGTGAATGAGGGGCCTGACAGCTGGTAGGAATGGTCGTGTTGACAGCGGATGACAGGGACAGTAGTGGTCGCTAGCTTATTTATAGGTGACTTTAGATAGAGGTAAGACCACTTCTACTGAAGGGAAATGTCTCTTTGGCTAGTTGACAAAGAAGGAGTTCCAACAGTCATAGTTTTTCCAGACTTGTCTTGAAACTTGAGCTGGCATAACAAATAGTTTTTAACACAGTGGTTTTCAATCTATGGCTCAGGACAAGTCTGTCTGTAGGCTGAGGTAAAAAATGTATTGTGTAGGTAATACTATATCCTTTTCACAGATTAGTATAGTAGTCTTGAACTCAAATGAACTCCAGAAATAGGTGGATCTGTGCAATTTGATTTCGAGAATATTAACTACCGCGTACCGCCACCAATGACACTAATCAGGAAGTGTGTGCAAAATAACACCTCTTGTGTCGGTTGTCCTGCCATGGGGAACTGTTCCTCAACCAGAATTTGGGAACCCATGTTGTAATATACAGCGAGTGCCTGCAGTAGTTGTAAGGAGGGTTACAGTACACACATTAACACACACAGTACACACATTAACACACACCGACACCAGGGAGCACAACTCCAGTCGTAAGACAGTGAGCAGATGGGTGTAAACTGCTGGCTCAAGGGCACAAACATGTTTGTTTGCTATTGGGGGGGGGGGGGGGTGCAACTTACAGGTTTCCTACAATAACATGTTGATCAGATTCCTGCTAAAATGTCATGACATTTCCATGATCTATATTTGTCAATTTCTATCGTTGTTCAATAACTCCAATCAACCATTCAACAATACATCATTGATTATTGATCAAATGTCTTGTTGGGTGGTTGATTTGAATGTCCCAGGCTTTATGTTGGCCAGTTACAATAATCACTTGGGATTTAAGTTATCAGGAAATACATTGTTTGGGTTACTATTCCTTGAAAAGATAACTAGTAGATATACCAGCAGCCAAGCTTGAACCCTTGCACTGAAGAACCATACAAGTCTGTTTTTAAATGTTTTGGACAGCTCATGTATTTTCAGTTGTGAAGTTAATCTAAGTCACTTGGTGGTGTGAATGTGATACATCACAAGAAACTACTCAACCACTCAACTATGAGTGAACACAACACTCTAACTTACCATCTTTAGACAACAAAGTTTGTCAAACATTGTCACTCAAAATGGTTCTTACGGATATATGGTTCTTTGTTTGATGTACAATTTATACATTTGAGCGCAAAATCTAGATTCTGAACAAAACTCCATGACTTTTTTTTTAACATTCCAGGCCTGGAAAACACCATTTTCAAATCCCATGACTTTTCCAGGTTTTTCCCTGAACTTACCCCCACTAGAGTTTCTCTTCCAGTCGCAGGCTCCCCTCCCCGATATTAACATTTGCAGCACCACCCCGTCTTGATTATGCAATTCACTGAAGTCAAAGGATAAAGTGATTTATGGATTTCAATTACACCAGGTACAATGAGCTACTGGGTTTTAATAGTTGCAAGAGCAGCAGAACTACGATGGGACACGGAGGTGCAAGTTGCTTCCAGGGAAGTGATGAGGCTGTTGGGAGTTGCACCAAATGAAAATGTTATCTCTCCTGTATCAAAGGAAAATTACTTAATTATAAAACGTCTTTAGGAATAGTCGTCAGAGTCGTCCGAAAATGTAGTTATATTGTGACTAGCGCTTGACAGGGCTCCAGGCTAACTTTTCCACTGGTAGCACAACTTTCTCAGTTGGTCACACACAGGCATGATATGGTCGCATCCCTTTTTTTCTTTTTGCACAGCATGATATGAATCAATGACCTTGCATGCTGATGAATAGTCATCTTCATTTGCATACTCTAGTTTTGCATTGATGATTTGACTGAAGTATTTTAATCTGAATATATAATTTCTCTCCCACAAGCGGTGGCTGATATAATTAGGTCTTCTATTATATGATTCAACAATGTCGAGCTGTCAAAATAACCTAATATGTATCACATGACTTTGAACCTGGGACCATAGGATCCACAGGCGGCCATACTAACCAGCTGAGCTAAAGGGTCAGACCTGTTAGCACCTGCTGGTTGACTGTGACGACACATCCGTCGTTTACACTATCTTCACTCGCTTGTTCTGGTTCAGGATCTGAATTGTGTCTTTCCGTTTCATCTACTTGTGGTACTGGTTGATTTGCTGAAGCACTGTACAGGGGAGTAGAGGCATATCTTTCTTGAAATACGACTAGGGGCACGTTGTTTTAAAAGCATGTTGTCATCTACCGTCTGTAGCCTACAGTAGGGCTGGGCGATATAACGTTAACGATAATTATCGCGATATATTTTAATAATCTATATCGAAAAAAAGATATCAAACAAAAATAAATCGAAATATATATATATATTTTTTTGTGACCTGCAACAGGGCAGTTTTAAAACCAGAGACAGTGGACAGACTTGTCTTTCTTGCCTGCAACTTAAAGTAATGGCTTTGCTTGTCCAAATGACAATACTGACCAAATTGAGATTTATTTTTCTCTTTTATTTTGTTTGCTTTCTAATTTAAAATACAGTTTGAAACCGTCTGTACACAGTAGGCTATGTGTGCTAGCAGAGCTAGTCTCCAGTCATGAGTCACGGTGCACATGTGCAGTGGTTTGTCCACCAAAAAAGCACCAAAAGATAGAAAACAAACTAGCAGAGCCAGAACTGTTCAACTCCCCTGGAGCCACAGCCAGCAGAGAAGCCGGTTTACTTTCGCTTTCAAACCAGCTGCAGCCTGAGAACTGGAGTGTGAGGGGATGTAACACTAAAGATGGCGGCAATGACAAATAATTACTGCAAAATAAACATACATCTGTTGTTTAAAAAAAATATATATATATATATTTTTTTTTGCTTTCTTTTTGTGTAGTTTTTTTTTGTTTGTTATCGATATCGTTATTGCAATATCATTTTTGGCCATATCGCCCAGCCCTAGCCTACAGTATATACTGCGTGTTGCGAGACAAGAGGTAAAAAGAGACAGAGGAGACGCTTGAACCAATCACTTGCAGTTTATCTTGCGAGGCAGATTGGATTAGAGACTTTGATAGTGGGATGGACAATGTACACTGTACCTTTTGAACAAATATTGGAAGTCATTTCTTCGTTAAAATCTCACCAGTGCAACCTAAAAAAAAATTATTGGCGTGTCTACGTAAAAAGGTGTAAAATGCGACCAATCATCTGCTGCTGTCATTGTCTGCGTCAGTGAAGCTAAGACACACTTGAGAGCGTTTTGACATGATGCTGTTCTGCTCATCACTTTTGAAGTGCATGCGAGACTGCTGGCTGGGCAGTAGGTGAGATAAAGGTGCGATTGTCGTTAAGCTTAAGGTGAGGCAGCGAAATTTGTTCTGTGTCCTCGACTTTTGGAGAACGTGAATCCCCTGCACTCGCATGAATGAGACCGTGTGAAATTTCAACTAGCACTCTGAAAATAATTTTTGCTCACAATCTGGAGCCCTGCTCGAGAAGCTTAGCCCTTGTGCTTTTTGTACTGCAGTGTAGCACTCAAGTGTTCCATAGCTAGAATAGTGGAAGACAACCAATCTGAAACCTACACAGGGAAAGCTATGCTTCATAATGTTATTATGCATGTCTGATGTGAATCATCTCCCCATGTTTGAGAGTTGAGGTGGGATGATATACTTGTGCAATAGTAGAGCTCAATGCATTACAGTGGTGGGATTAGGGAAGATGTCATGGATCTTCATTCTATTTCTGCTGGCTGTAAATTAATAGGCCTGCTATTCTCTGCCGTCTCTCATGAATTCATAAGCATGGTTAATTGAATAAGGGGGGTGGGGGTAGGGTTGGGCATCGTTTGGATTTGAACGATTCCAGTTCCGATTCTCCATTTCGATTCCTGTTCTAAACGATTCTCGATTCCGATTCTTTGAGGTGCAGGTCAAAACAGGTCACAGCTTATTTTGCAGGAGATTTTTAAAAAAAATACTATTGACATTGTCAGTTGACTTGATATAGTTTAATTTGGTTGCTGTACTGTAACTAGAGTATTAATTAAAAAAAAATTAAAAAAAAAAATATATATATATATATATATATATATATTATATATATACATCTATATTTTTTTTAAGAATCAAAATTAAGAATCGAAATGCAAATATGTTACTTCCGGTTCCAGAACCGGAAGTTAGGAACCGGTTCTCGGTGCCCAACCCTAGGTGTGGGGGGGGGGGGGGGGGGGGGTCGAAAAACTATTTAACTATTTGTCAGTGCCCATGACGTCATATGACGTTTTATCAGCCCAATGCCTGAATGCCCACGACGTGTATTAGCGTTTTATTTTTTTATTAGCGATCTGATTTCATATTTCATCAACCGAGTCTCCCGTTGGTACAGCAGCTACTCCAGCAGCTCAGAATGGAAAAAAGCGCCCCCTATCGTCTATCCCTGTGTAACTGCAGGTCAGTCGCTTAGACTGACCTGGGATCAGTCGATATGTAGAGGCGGAGCCAGCTGGCTCCTTGAGCTGGCAAGCTGTCTGCTCAATATGGAAGTCATCGCGGGACGGGAATCAGCCTGGAATATATATTAACAGTAGCCAATACTCAATCAATAAGCGTGATCGATTTTTGGAATGGCGATCAGGAATTGGAATGATCTTTTTGGAGAACATCTGATCTGAGGTAAGGAATCTATTTTACCAGTCTTGGGATAATCAGAGTTGTATTCGCCGAGATCTCAGCGTTTGCCCTATGTGTGATGTGTCTCTGTGTGCGCGATCGCTGATGAGGAAATCAGAGAATCGATTTTTCAGCTTGCGGCCCCAGCGTGCATACGTACACATATACTATCGATAATCTAGCATTTATTTGAAAACGATTCATAAATAGGCCGAAAAATGACAGTTTTTGTATATTCTAGAATATTCCAGTAAACGTCTTTTATCATGGAATATTTATAGTTTCCTTGAAAACGAGGGCTTTTCAAAATGCTATAAAACGAAAATGAACCGATAAAACAATCCGCTTCGACAATGTTGACTGGAAAACGAGTCATTGATAAGCGACGGGCAGATTAGACACATAGCCATAATTTAAAACATAGATTAGGCGTTTTTAACGCTAACATTGAAGTGGATGGTGGGCATTCAACCGGTAAATCAAGGTTAAGCTTGGGCTCTGAAAGTGTTAAACTCCAATTTCTAGTGAAACAATTATTACATTTCAGACTAAATCTAATCTATTTAAAAAGGACTGACACAAAACAGAGCTGCAAATTGATTCGGCGAGTCATTCCATTGGCAGAGGAAAGCGTAAACACACTCATCAGCATAGACGCCTGCGTAATAGAGCACTCGGAGCTAGGGATGGGAATCGAAAACCGGTTCCCATTGGGAACCGGTTCCTAATTGGCCGATGCCTGGAACCGTGTGGCTCCTGTGACTTTCGATTCCCTTATCGCTGCCTACAGTTGCGCAATAACGTTACGTTAGCATGTAGCCATGGCAGACTCTATTTGATTCCTTAAGGGCTCGAAATTGCCTGGGTTTTGGTAATATGCTCCCGAAATGCTCCCGCTGTTTGGCTACTTCTATGTGCAGTGAAAACTACTTGAATGCTTTAGAACCTAGTCATTGATTTAGATCAGGGTGAGCTAAAATTAGCCGCGGAGCTAACGTGAGCTAACGTGAGCTAACGCTATTTAATCAAGCTCACAAAGAGAGATAAACAGCTGACAGCGGATAGTACAGGTACAAATACAATAAAACAGCAGGTGGGGGCTGTTGTGTAAACCTTGTACTCTTTAGTTCACATGTAATGAGAGACGTGAGTGCTTGTTTACAAGTCTGTAAGCCAGTTAGCCAGGAAGTACAGTGGTGCAACATACAAATGTGTCCGTGTAGCAACACAAGCCAATACATAAAGGACAGGGGCCCGGGGAGCTCTCTCTCTCTCTGTGTGTGTGTGTGTGTGTGTGCGTGCGTGTGTGCGTGTGTGCGTGTGTGCGTGTGTGCGTGTGTGTGTGTGTGTGTGAGACAGAAGTCAGAGGAATAACAACCTGTTATTCAATAGATTAAATTAGTTTAAGAATAAAAAAATAAATACATTTTAAGAGAATCTCAAATACATTATTTTATTTAAGTGTAGGCTATAGTTAATGTTTTATTTTTTACAGTTTTTGTATTTTTCTGACATGGGGGCTCAACAATAAATGACAATCAGAAATGTCAAGTTGCATGTTGTTATTCTAACCAGCTTAGACCCCTACGCTCTGCATCTTCTGGCCGCCTCAGACCTACTCCTATCCAAGCTCCGGGAGGGTCATCAAAGAGAAGTCGCCTATTCTCAGTCCTTGCCCCACAATGGTGGAATGAACTACCCACCCCAGTTAGGACAGCCGAATCACGTCCAATCTTTCGCCGTCGACTAAAGACGCACTTCTTCAACCATTATCTGAATAAAAAAATATATATCTAACCCTAACTAACCGTACTGTCATGCACTTGTCCTAATAAACTAACCTACACTGTAGCACTCAACACTTTGATGAACATTGTTGCTCAGCTGATAGAGTTGTGCCCTTCCTGATGGCTTGTCGTACAGAACTTGTAAGTCGCTTTGGATAAAAGCGTCAGCTAAATGACTAAATGACTAAAAAGTTCTGTTACATTTCCAATTTATTTATTTAAATTATAATTTGATCAGGTATCGATAAGGGAATCGATAAAGAATCGAATCGATAAGCAGAATCGATAATGGAATCGTATCGATAAAATCCTATCAATTCCCATCCCTACTCGGAGCATCTGCTCTTCCACTATTGAACTTGGGGGAGCAAAGGTATGCTCTTGCTCCACCACTTTTTGATCATATGAAAAATATGATATATCCCCCCCCCCAATATTTTTTTTTATCCACTTTTTCTCCCATTTTTCTATATTTTTCTCCCATCCCAATTTCATATCATCCAATTCAACCCTCCCCTGTCACGAACGCTGTTTCTTGCCTCCCACAAGCTGGCTGCAATGTGGACTAAGTCATACATAGCACAAGTCCCCTCCGGTACTTGAGGTAACAGCAGTCGCATCTTTTCACCTGCGCAGCTCGATCTCTCAGTGGCGAGGAGTAACGCGTGGGAGGCTCACGCTGCCCCCGACACTTCCTGATTCTACTGCGCAGGCGCACCAACCGACCTGTAGGAGTCGCTGTCCACAACGCCCGATCCCCACCCATCAGTTTCCCACCCCCTAATACGGCCAATGTGTATTAGTACGGACGACCAGCTAAACTGAAAGCAAATGTGGAGCGCTGGGCTCGAACAGGCAAGCCCAGCGTCTCCAGATTTCGTGGCGAGCGCCTTGCCCACTACGCCACGTAGCCGCCCCATATCCCCCCCCAATATATAAATCTAACCATAACTATGTAATTTCAATCAAATTAATAATACACAATGACACTTAATAGCAAGTTTTTAAGTTTCCAAAGATTGCGACCCCCCCCCCCCCCCTGCCCCCCCATATGGTTTGATCCAGTGCCTCCCACCCCCAGCAGACAGTGGCGCACGCCGCTGCAGGTAGGCTGAGTGTAAATATCAAAGGCCACCGAGTGTGTCATTGTGGCAGGCAGGATTTTCCAGTAAGTTGTTCAAACAAAAGATTATGTTAGACATGTCTTTACTATTGAGTGGTAGAACTTCTACCACGCAATACAATAAAAGTGTTTCACGTCCCGAAATGCCATCTGGTCATACCGTAAAACCTCTAATAATAATAATAATAACAACGTTTCCCTCTGGTTGGCGTTAGCTTTAGTGCTAGCCGCTAGCTAACGTTGTCATATTATCTAGATATGTGGTGTCAGCTGGATGACGTTGACTTCGTTTGCAAATGTTAACGTTCGCTATCTATATGGCAGACGAGCAGGGCCGGATTAACGACGGCCGCGGCCCGTGGGCCTATAGTGACGAGGGGCCTCCAATTTTTTTTTTTTCTTTTTTTTTCTTTGATCGATGTCATGACTGTGCACTGCAGACTCAGGGAGGAGGCAGAGAAGGAGAGAAAGAGACCCAAGAGTTACAGGTAATGGAAATATATCTTTTTTCTCTTTCTTATTAAAAACTTGGCCTATTTGAAAGGAGATTGATTTAATACAAATAAATGAGCGAAAAATCAATATACAGTATATATACAGTATATATATATTAATATATTATTATTATAGTAATTGGCTATCATACTACAATATAAACTGAGTTTTATAGTGAAAAGAGCAGCTTTATTGGTCAAGATTGAAGGCTCTATATTGCAGGAAATTGCACGTACAGGTTCATTACATTTAAAAAAAAATCTGCCGTGGAGGGGGTCGTGCCCCCTCCAAACCACCCCTTGCCTGTCCCAAAAATAATTTTAATTAAATTAAATTTATAAAAAAAAAAAAATAAAATAAATCTTGCACCCCCACTTTCAACTATAACTAGGCGGCCATGCTCATCAGTACGAGCATTAGTGGGTGAATTTAGAGAGACGCAAGTTGATATGCGACTACAGGGTTATAGAGTGTGTTTCATGGTTCCAGGCTGATAAGGCCCACAGTGAGGATAATCATCGCAAGCAGCGACAAATACACACAGGCATACACCAGGTGCTTTATACATGCAAACACATAGAACAGGCACTATTACATAAACGTACAAACACACACGCATGGTTCTTTAGTGCAAACATATTCAAATGTACACACACACACACACATAAGTGGTTCTGGGCATTGGGAGTAACATTGCAGTCACTTGTAGGAACGTTATGTGCCACATAGTACAGCCAATATAACTCATCCCTCTGGATGGGGGAGATGAGAGGAGAAGCAAAGATAGTAAAGGAGAAGAAAAGAGGGGAGAGGAGAAGAAGAGAGGGGGGGAAATAAAACAGAAGACAACTTTTGAGTTTTGAATAAAGGGGGAAAAAAGAAGAAAAAAAAGAGAAACAGATGAGGAATAAAGGAAGATCCCAGCTGGGACCCAAACCAAAGAGAAGAGGAAGGAGTAGAAGGAGAGTATAGTCTACATACTAGCACTATGCAACAGTAGGCGTGCACATCATAAATTAGGAATAGTAAAGAGGGGAACACTCTGGCCTCATGTTCAGACTGGGACCAGCTTTTTGAGAGAGACGCTTTGTCAAGAGGCACGGTCTCAAACATTAACAGTTTGTTGTCTAGAGATTCCCCTGATGCGTAGTCCGCTGTCCAGCTGGCGTGGGAGTGTGAACTCAGTGCACCCTTGTCTACCGCGCAGTGGGATGCAATTTGGATCAGCTCTGAGAGCATCTAAATGTGTAAGATGTTGGATCATATAGTTGGAAATATTGAATAATAGAGCATATATCATCCCCATCAGGTTTATCAAATGGACAACAAATATAAAGATTTATGCTGGCATAATTGTGGCAATAGAGGCTCATTACGCCATCTGCTGTGGGACTGGTCAGCTGTTAAAACACTCTGGGCAGAAGCAATATCAAGGATGTCAAACTGTTTCAATGTTAACTTTCCTGTATGTCCCTTAACATGCTTACTGGGTCGACTCGAAAGCCAGAGGGTGTCAGAGCTACCGGCAACTGGCTGTGGACCCTGGGCTGCTTGTCTGTCAAAAGGCTAATTCTAATTCATTGGAAGGAACTAAAACAAGCACACCTCTCTGTGGACTCTTGGTTGGGAGAACATTTGGACCTATTGAATATGGAACGTGCATCCAACCTACTGGGGGACTTTGACAGGGGTCTGGATTAGGGCTGGGCGATATGGAAAAAAACCATATCGCGATAACGATATGATAATTTTATTTTATTTCTCGATATCGATAATTATCGAATTGTTATAAGTATAAATTTTTTTTTTTTTTTTTTTTTTTTTTTTTTTAAACAACATATGTATATTTATTTTGCAGCAATTCTTTGTCATTGCCGCCATCTTTAGTGTTACATCCCCTCACACTCCAGTTCTCAGGCTGCAGCTGGTTTAAAAGCTAAAGTAAACCGGCTTCTCTGCTGGCTGTGGCTCCAGAGGAGTTGAACAGTTCTGGCTCTGCTAGTTTATTTTCGATCTTTTGGCGCTTTTTTGGTGGACAAACCACCGCACATGTGCACTGTGACTCGTGACTGGAGTCTAGTTCTGCTAGCACACATAGCCTACTGTGTACAGACGGTTTCAATCTGTATTTTAAATTAGAAAGCAAACAAAATAAATGGACAAGAGAAAAAGAAATCTGAATTTGGTCAGTATTGTCATTTGGACAAGCAAAGCCATTACTTTAAGTTGCAGGCAAGAAAGACAAGTCTGTCCACTGTCTCTGGTTTTAAAACTGCCCTGTTGCAGGTAAAAAAAAATTAAAAATTAAAAAAAAAAAAAAAAAAAAAAAAAAAGATTTTTCGATTTTTTTATTTATTTCGATATTCGATATCGATTATTAAAATATATCGCGATATTTATCGTTATCGTTATATCGCCCAGCCCTAGTCTGGATTGTACATTTGTTAGAGATGATCCCGCCCAGCGATAGTGATTCTGTGATACCATACTAATACATGAAACATGTAGATAACCCTTGTTGATATCTACACTCTTATGTAGCACAGGGCTTTGAGTACTGTGACACACCAGTCACACGGGCCAGTGGATGACGATGTGTGTTTCCCGCATTACATATAGGCCTTTAGGTTCTGTCTGCTGACCCGAGAGGCAGATGAAGGTCATTACATAGGCCTTTAGGTTCTGTCTGCTGACCTGAGAGGCAGATGAAGGTCATTACATAGGCCTTTAGGTTCTGTCTGCTGACCTGAGAGGCAGATGAAGGTCATTACATAGGCCTTTAGGTTCTGTCTGCTGACCTGAGAGGCAGATGAAGGTCATTACATATAGGCCTTTAGGTTCTGTCTGCTGACCTGAGAGGCAGATGAAGGTCATTACATAGGCCTTTAGGTTCTGTCTGCTGACCTGAGAGGCAGATGAAGGTCATTACATAGGCCTTTAGGTTCTGTCTGCTGACCTGAGAGGCAGATGAAGGTCATTACATATAGGCCTTTAGGTTCTGTCTGCTGACCTGAGAGGCAGATGAAGGTCATGTAGTCGCCCTGTCCCCCGGTGGCCAGGAAGGGGATCTTCTTCTTGGTCCTCCGCTTCACCTGCACAGCCACGAGCATCTTCTCGTCGTTGGGCGTGAACACCTCCTTGTTGATGGCCGACTTGGCACTCATGGCAGTCGAGAGAGAGCGGGGGTGAGGTGGAGAGAGGGGAAGGGGAGGAGGCGTGATCCTCTCTTCTCTGAATCGGTGGAGACAAGAGAAAAGGAAAAACTTAAGAGATTATATTGTTAAGGAGGAAGGATGCGACACACTACATGGTCTAACTTTGTTAAATGTAAGGAGACAGAAGCCACACTGAGTGCTGCAGGAGAGACCAGCGGTCTCTCTGGTCTCTCTGGTAACCATAAGTGAACGGCCCCGTCTTCTGCTGCTCACAGCCTCAATCAATTCCCCCTGGGTCTCTCGCACACACATACATCAACACACAGATCCACATCCACACATGTACAAATTCAATTTCATTTCACAAACTCTCCACTGCGTGCAGCAAATGGCACCATAAAGAGAAGGTAGTGAAGGGGGGGAGCAGCGGGTTTCAGGCGCCAGGACGCTCCCTGGTCCTGCAGCCCATCTCCTCACTCCATCTCTCCGAGTACCCATACTCTCTGTGCTGGAACCGCGCCTCTCGCCAGGTGAAACAACGACTGAAACGCTTTGAGGATAAGTGTCGGATGCAGAGATAATCGTTTCTTTTTTGCCATTACAGGTGTTTCTTACCGGTGAAAACAGTCTCCCGTGGCGACGGATCACAGAGAGTCACCGCCTGGGATCACAGCACCATGGCTGCTGGCGTCAGACAGAACCGTGCTCGTGTTTTAGACCTAGCTGTGTTTAAGTGCAAGTGAGTAAAGAGAGGCGGTTAATTAGGTCCAAATGCTCTCAAGAGGACTGAGGAGATTAATCATCTTCAAAAACATGGACACACCATAGCAAACTCCAAACACATACTGTACACACACACACACATTACTGCTGATGCGCCAATCGAAATGTCAATCTCAGACAGTGGATGAATTAATCTGCGGCAAACGAGGCATAGCAACCAGGACAGAAAAACAATGTCCTCATCAAACTGGATTGCTAATAAACAACAGACCACAATCACCAAGTTGACTTTCTAAGAAAAGAGAGCAGGGCTCGAGATAGGTCATTTGAGACCATTCGTTTGAAGTCATTGGGCAAAAATGATGGATGATGCTGAAAGTCAAACGGCTTTGCTTTAAGATTTCCGATTCCGATACCCTATTTAAGTTAACCTGGTATTGACCATATTCACAAGGTGGCCATTTTGCCACCCTTTGGGAAACAGGGTGGAAAGGAACCCAACCTGAGAATGACATAAGAGCATTCGTTTGAATATGGTAAATGGCCTGGTATGATAGAGGTATTGGTAAGGTAGGTATTATTACAAGGTAGACTCAGGTCAGAGCAGCAGGAACACTTTAAAAGCAGTAGTAAGAGGCGGCTGGGTGGCACAGCGGACATTGCGCTCGTCACCAACGCACGAGACACCGGTATCGAATCCGGCTGTCGGCGTTGCCTCCGGCTTGGGCCGGCCGTCATACTAACTCAATTGGCAGAGTTAGCGGGTGGGAAGTCGATGGGTGGTAATCTGGACGTTGTAAACAGCGACTCCTATAGGTTGGTTGGGGTGCCTGCACAGCAGAGACAGGAAAATGGCGGGGGCAGTGTGAGCCTCCTACACGTTACTCCTCGCCAAATGAGAGTCCGTGCTGGCAGGTGAAAAGATGTGACTGGCTGCCTACACATGTATCGGAGGGAACATGCGATGGGCTTCTATCCTCCCTACAACCGGCCAGTGGGGGGCACATGCGAGCAACGTTCAAGACAGGGGAGGGGAGAATTGGCACGGCTAAATTGGGATGGGAGAAAAAATTGAAAAAGGAGAAAAAGTAAAAAAAAAAAAAAGCAGTAGTAAGACATACCAGTGTACCGTGCCAACTCCAGATCTAATCTCACCAGTCAATCGTGCAGCTAATCATTTTATTGCAGAGCATTTCCCCAACCTACGAGTCTAAGAGTAAACAAAAACACAAGCCAAGGTTTTTGCGGGGAGTAATTACATGACCTCATATATGCCTTTCCCAAAGAATCTGGAAATCCTCCTACATCCTCCTAACCCGGACTCTGGGGCTTAGACACCCACATTGTAGGAGCAACGTGGAGCGGACATCTGTTCTGCTCTCAACCCTATATGTCAAAAGCAGGAAAGGCCTTTGTTCCAGTGATCTCACCTCAAACCATTATAGGGGGGAGGAAAGTGTAAATTCAAGGTTTGAACTGGAGTGGGTGTGGAACAACAGCATATATGGAAAAAAAACAAGTCCTCTGATAAAACAAGTCAGAGGTGTATTGTGTGTCGGTACACAGTAACCAAAACAGGCTTCTCGTATGGCTCTGAACACCCACTGAGATTCAGAAAGCAGCTCTCACAAAAAAAAAAAAAAAAAAGCAGCTCTGACTCTACTCGATATTTAGGTGTCGTGGTGGAAGTTCACCCCTCCATATGGCCGCCGTACGCCCTGCTATGTATCAAGAGATTTCTGTAGGCAGGCCACCTCTACAAAATGAAAGGAAGTAGCGATGCACCGAGATACCCACTTTTTCCACAGCCGATGTCGATTCCGAGTACATTGTTTTAAGTATCGCTCAGATACTTCAGATCCATGTCTTATATTGACCAGTATAGGCCTAATCAATTTGCTCAATTATATATATACACATCTAATGTGCTTTATTGTGCCAAATATTTGGAAAATCCAGTCACTTACGTTGCTTAAATTTGACACATATTACACATTGGGGGGAAATTCTCTGATACCCGTTTTCAGCGTGGCATTGCCACCGACATCAGATACCAGTACACCACCGACATCAGATACCAGTACACCACCGACATCAGATACCAGTACAGGTACACCACCAACATCAGATACCAGTACAGGTACACCACCGACATCAGATACCAGTACAGGTACACCACCGACATCAGATACCAGTACAGGTACACCACCGACATCAGATACCAGTACAGGTACACCACCGACATTAGATACCAGTACAGGTACACCACCGACATCAGATACCAGTACAGGTACACCACCGACATCAGATACCAGTACAGGTACACCACCGACATCAGATACCAGTACAGGTACACCACCGACATCAGATACCAGTACAGGTACACCACCAACATCAGCTACCAGTATCAGTACACAAAAATGGTCACTGGTCCCGTTGTCTCTCCAGCGGCTCCAGAGGGAAGGGAGTGCTGAGCAACGGGGTGGCCCAGCAGAGGCTTTTCTCTAGCATCTGAAATCCACAGAACCCCCAGCCTGCCCTCCTCCTCCACTAACTTGCAGCTGAGACAGATAGCTCCCCCCATCTCGCTGCACGCCGTCACCAGGCAGAGGGGAGTCCATATCTCCCCTCGGGTTGCCCGCTCAAGCATGACGACAAGGGGAGATCAGGGGATGAGGGCAAGAAAAAAAAGGAGGAGGAGGAAGAGGAGGAGTCTTCAGGCATTGAAACGTATTTCTAATACAAAGACAAGCTTGTGCTTTGAGTTTGAGCTGCCTTATGCAATGTTCAAAGTGCATGGCTGTGGTGCTGTGGTGGAGGGAGGGAGGGGAGAGGAAAGAGAGGGAGCTACAGTGGCAGTGGAAACGACATACGTATTAGGGGCGGTTATCACCCCATTTTCTAGCTAAGTCCCTTTCCAAAACACTTCATTAACGGAGCTGTACCTTGGCAGTCAAGGGAGGAGTTCTGCCGACTACAGAACTTCACTCTCTCTCCCCTGCTCCCTCGTCCAGTGTGTGTAAATGTGAAATATGTTCAGTCTGCTCTCACACAGCCCTCCTGGGGGTTCTCCAGAGAGGGGGCTTTACGTTAGCAGCATACACAGTTCTTTCAGCACCCA
The DNA here is from genome assembly GCF_963971535.1 of Notolepis coatsorum. NCBI lineage: Eukaryota > Metazoa > Chordata > Actinopteri > Aulopiformes > Paralepididae > Notolepis > Notolepis coatsorum. Next base: position 56,012,057 of record NC_140167.1, read on the forward strand.
CCCCCCCTCCGCCTCTCCTCAAAGGCCCACAGGAACCTGCCACAGTAGCAACAGACTGAGGAGGTTATGAACCATCATAACAACACAGACTCGAGGCTCAATGCTGAACTTGAGGCTCCATCTATACAGCTATTTCAATAACGTCACAAGCTGAAACAATTTGGCGACTGACCCACACAGAGACATTTCAGAAGGAACTACCCAAGTTGAATCTCCTGAATGCAAGAGGACTGGCTGGGTTCTTTGGAAGAGCCTTCTAGAAGAAGTGGATCTCAAGCTGTGTGAAGCTTGCAGCTGGGAGTTGAGCGGCGCTACTGGCGCCCGGTGAGACAGTGAGTTGTCCAGCTTGTCTGTCATCAGCTAGTGCTGCTGTTTAAGTAACTATGTGTGTGTGCTTGTGTGTGTGTGGTGCATAAGACAGGGAGTGATAAGCAGGGGAAATCACATTCCGGTGACTTATCTTCTATTCACATTCCTTGGAGAACACCCGGCACTCAACACGAATTAAGAGCTCCTCCTTAGCTCTGTGTGTGTGTGTGTGTGTGTGTGTGTGTGTGTGTGTGTGTGTGTGTGTGTGTGTGTGTGTGTGTGTGTGTGTGTGTGTGTGTGTGTGTGTATGCGCTCAGCTGAAATTCTGAGGAAAGAGGGAGAACTGACTCTCACTAGGGAGAACTTTTTCACTAGAACTGTCAATTAAGCAAACAGCAGGGTGGGCTGGTGACTCAGTATGCAGATTCACACCTGAAACTAACAATCGCATGGGTTCACAGCCCAAACTGATGCTGTTGACTCTTTGAAACAAATGACTTTTTCAGCGGGAAGCTGTAAGTTGTGATTGGAGGATCAAGAAGAGGACGAGGCTCGAGCTTGTGAGGCAGGAGCCTATGCTCAGGGAGCATGTTGAGAAGCATCTCCTGAAGCCAAAGACATCAACATGAGCAGCAAAGTGTTAGAATCCTTATCTGCAGTAGAGACCAGGGGGAAAGTAGCAAGATTGGGGGTGGTAAGTGGTGGAGGTTGTAGAGGGTGGAAATTGAGGTGGGGGTGAAGGTGGAGGTGGTAGAGAGTGGAGGTGGTAGAGTGGAGGTGGTAAGTGGTGGAGGTGGTAGAGGTGGTAGAGGGTGGAGATGGTAGAGGGTGGATGTGGTAAGTGGTGGAGGTGGTAGAGAGTGGAGGTGGTATTGGGTGGAGGTGGTAGAGGTGGTAGAGGATGAGGGTGGTAGAGGTGGTAAGTGGGTGGAGGTGGTAGAGAGTGGAGGTGGTAGAGGGTAGAGAGTGGAGGTGGTAGAGGGTGGAGGTGGTAGAGAGTGGAGGTGGTAGGTGGTGGAGGTGGTAGAGAGTGGAGGTGGTAGAGAGTGGAGGTGGTAGAGGGTAGAGAGTGGAGGTGGTAGAGGGTGGAGGTGGTAGAGAGTGGAGGTGGTAAGTGGTGGAGGTGGTAGAGAGTGGAGGTGGTAGAGAGTGGATGTGGTAGTGGGTGGAGGTGGTAGAATGGAGGTGGTAAGTGGTGGAGGTGGTAGAGTGGAGGTGGTAAGTGGTAGAGGTGGTAGTGGAGGGTGGAGATGGGTGGAGGTGGTAAGTGGTGGAGGTGGTAGAGGGTGGAGGTATGAGGGGTAGAGATATAAATCATACATGACATCAGGATGACTTGAGGCAGTCACTTTTGCTCCATTATATTGACCATATTCACACACAGCGGCCATTTTGTTCCCATGGCACACTTATGTCACGCTCAGGTTGGTATTTCGTTCCACCCAACAGCAGCATGACATAAGAGCAAAATAGCCACAGTTTAGTACTATGACAGAATCTAGCAGGACGACAGATTGAAACCGACAAAATTATCCTCTTCTGCCAGCAATTCATCCTCCCATATCTCCTCCCCTGTGATCCACGTTGTACTAACCTTTACCCCTCGCTTCGATCCCAGCCTCCTTAGCCCTGCAGAACCCATACGAAGGGCGGAGGGCTTTCTATTTTTCATCCACGACACATCCCCACATTCAAAAGGACACGTTAAAAAGAAAAGCGGAAACCATTTCACCTCATCCACTTCCTCTCCCTCTCTCCCTCTCGAGCATGTCCGTCATGTTGACTCATGGCCCTGCGTTTTCCACACAGATTACAGAATACTTCCCATGGAGCACTTGACTTTACGGATTCCAGGTTCAGAGAGAGTGATCTCAGCAATACACAGAGAGCGAGTAGTGATCCCACACCAACGTAAACGCAGATGGTAACAGTGCCTCCCCCCCCCTCCAGTGGCGTCGCGTGGGTAAAATAACTGGGGATGCCAATTTTTTTTTTATTAACACTTTAACTGCCAGAAGACGAGTTTAGGCGTCCTTCCCCGCCATGCTCAAGTTGCCGAAGACGCCGTAACTCGTCTTTGATATCAATATTTCAAAAATCTGTGATCGGATTCATATTTCCCATCCGCTGGCCTGAGACCCACCAAAAAGCCCCACTGAACCCTCTAGCGGTTCAAGAGCGCCATCTGGTGGCCGATCAGCGCAATCGCCAAAGAGGAAGTTACTTGGACGATGTGCTGCTCACCCATATTACTTCCGGGCACTCGCTATAGGTTCCGGCACTCTAGCTCGTCACAATACATAGCGATCCGTTGCCAATAACTCGATTGTAACTGAGGGGTACAATTCCCTGACTGTATTACTAGATATGATACTTACTACCACTACCTTTGTACTTAATATTCGGCCACCCAGTACTCGGCATAAATATATTATGATGAACACTGTCACGTAGATGAAACGGATCCAACACAAATGTACGAATTAGAAATAGGTCTTTATTTCTACACAGCGATGGTGTGTAGAGCAAGCACTTAATCAAATCAATCACATTTATGAATGGGAATTAGTATGCACTTTTATGGCAAGAGTATTCGTCGGTATATCAATAGAGAATGTCCAATCTCTGAAGGCGCAGGTGGTACATATACGACCTGGAATAGTTAAGGAATAACAGCAATAATACTTTAATGATTATAGACTGGATACACTAGGGGGGGTTAATCCGGTCGCTTGTAAGCCGACAGGAGTAGGAAGGGGGGGGGGGTAGAGTCCGGCTGCCTCATCCGGCCAAGGGTATCCCAGGTGAACCCACAGTAGTGCCGTTCAATGCGCCGGCGATCCTTGGACCGCAGATGAAAGCAGATGGACTCTTTGTGGGCCGGCGTCCTCCGGTCCACGGAGGAGAGACGTGAAGCGACCTCGTCTTGCAGAGCGTCTCCTCACCTTGCGTCCTCTCCAGGGGGGGGGGGTTCCAACACACGGCAGTGTCGGGGGTCTTTATCCATGGAATAATCAACGTATACAAAGCATAATCCGTGCCTGGGAAGGCGGGCTGTCGTCGGTAGAATAATCCGGTATACAGGTCCACTCGCTCGTCGGCTCTGGGGCTCCTCGGGTGCAATCTCACATGGGGTCGATCATCCTGGATAAACAGCCAGTTTTCTGCCCGAAACGATGGGGTGCTGACTACGGTAGTATTCTCACCGCACGAAGCACTATATATTAACAGACTATTATTAGCTTAATAGACTACGTCCAACTCGACGATATAGTGCCAAATATGACTATTCAAATATTAATATACACGATGTCTCAATACCGATGGTAGGCCGAACTTGGCCTTACTCCCACACGTGGCGTCGCGGGGAGGCTTTACGTCTGTCAATCTATTGGAGGGTAAGAAACTGGACTGAAAAGGAAGTCCTACTTTAGTAGCGCAGTATATATACGCACTATGAACAAATAGTCCCATTAGTGGTGCGGTAGCCAGATTCCTACGCGGAACTAGGACTTGTTCGTACATGTTGAGCGGTACGTTTGAACTGGGTCTGGGGGGTATGGCAGCCTGGCACCAAGGTCTCGACCAATAGTAGAATGGAGACTATTATGGGATGTTCAGTAGGCTAGAATGGATATTCAATGCATATTGTACAAGGAATATACAAGGGATATCAGGGAATATTAGAGAATATACAAATACAATTAAATATATATATATAATAAATATATATATTCGGTTTAATCTGGCCCTTCACAACAGCCACCCCCTGATTGGTCCCAGACCTAATCAGTTAAGCAGAGACAGATTAATCGCGTTGTCTATTTACACATAAGGGTTTGCTGTAGGGGTCAGTCAACTTCACAAAGTCATAGGGTTATAGGGTCATGGTCATCATCGATTGTGTCTGGGAGTCGGGGCAGTTCTATGAGCCTCGCCACGGGACGGGTGTAAGTGCGACCCTGGACAAGCACTTCAGCTGCTCGGACCTTGCCGTCGGCACCGGTGATCACTTTGCTTACGCGGCCGGCCGGCCACATAGCTCTAGGCAGTGATTGATCAATAATCATGACGACTGTTCCTTCTGTCAAATTGTCTCTCTCCTTTACCCACTTCTGGCGGGTCTGTAGAGACGGTAGGTAGTGCAGTAGGAATGTCCTTTGTTGTGCACTCTCTATGGACGTGCAATCGTCTATGTTAGGGTCGGTGGAGGCTACGGTGCTCAATCCACAGAACACAGACTTCTTATTTTCCACCTCCTCTGGACTTGCTTCCCTCGGGATAGGCATGGGCCACTGTCCTTCCGGGAGTCTTAGGAATGCGGGGCCGTCACTGTAAGCATTGTGACGGGTGAGGTCATCTAGGGGCATTCCCCGGGTGATGACGTCAGCTGGGTTCTGTTTTGTATCAACGTAGCGCCACTCTGTTTCTCCGGTTAACTCTTCGGTTAAGTCTTGAATCTCGGTGACTCTGACTCCCACGAAGACTTTGTACTTGCATGAGTCCGATTTGATCCAGGCGAGTACTGTCGTGGAATCTGACCACAGGATTGTTCTAGACACCGGTATGGTGAGCTCACGTTGGATGAGCGTGGCTAGGTGCGCTCCGGCTAGGGCTGCGCAGAGCTCTAGACGTGGGATAGATTGTTGCTTGCGTGGGGCTGTTCTCGAGCGGGCGAGGACAAATGCTGTGTAGATCTCTCCCCCCTTTTCTTGGGCCCGCAAGTAGGCTACTGATCCGTATGCGACCTCTGAGGCGTCACTGAAGACGTGTAAGTCCATTTTACATGTCTCTGGCCTCACCGTGGGTGGGAAGTAGCTTCGGCGCATATTAACGCCTGGGAGTGAGTGGAGCTCCATCTCCCACTCTCTCCAGGTGGATGCAAGGTGTGCGGGAATGGGGTCGTCCCAGCCCTGGTCCTTGTCCCACAATGCTCGTACAATCATTTTTGCCCTGGTGGTGTACGGTAGAATACATCCTAGCGGGTCATATTGTCGGGCGAGTGTTGTGTACACACTCCGTCTGGTGGTCGGCGCCGCCGGCCTTCCCTGCTCCGTAGTCAGGGGCTTGTGTCTGTAGTGAAGCGAATCTGTTTTGAATCGCCACACCAATCCCAGGGTCATCTCCTGGGCTTCTCCCGGGATTGTAGCCATCCAGGTCTCGCTGCTGGCTGCCTTGTCCTCAGAGGAGAGGCTGCGCAGTACTTGCGGATCGCTGCTGGCCCACTGCCTGAGATCAAAGCCGCCTTTGATCAATGAGGCGCGGAGTTTAATCAGGAGAGCCTCGGCTTCTTCCTGGGTTGAAAGGCTTTGTAGACAGTTGTCTATGTAGAAGCTGTTCTTTACGCTGTGTCGGACCTCTTCGTCCGCTGCTGGGTCCTCTGCTACATGTTTCTGTAGTGCAAATGTAGCACAGCAGGGGCTGCACGTCGTTCCGAAGGGGAGGACTTCCCATTGGTAGATGGCTGGGTGCTCATCTCCTGGCTTCTCTCTCCATAGGAACCGCAACAGGGGCTTGTCCTCCTCTACTAATCTCACCTGCAGGAACATTCCTTTAATGTCCCCGCTGATGGCCACCTTTTCCTGGCGGAAGCGGAGTAGAACGCCGAGTAGGGAGGGGCCGAGTGTGGGACCGGGCAGTAACTCTTTATTCAGATTTTGGGATCCGATCTGGTAGCTGCAGTTAAATACTATGCGGTCTTTACCGTTGTGATGGACCTTGTGGTGAGGCACGTACCACGATTCAGTGGTCTGGTCAGCCTCTTTAATGTCCATCTTTGTGACGTGTCCCGCTGTGATGAGCTTCTCAATCTCAGCGCGGTATACACTCTCTTGGGCGGGGTTCTTGGCTAAGCGCCGCTCCGTGTTCAGCAGGTACCGTTCTGTGGCGTCTGTCTTGGCGTGGAAAGTAGGCATTCCTTCTCGCCGCAGGAGTGGCGTGGCGTATCTCAACACGCCGTTGACCGGGACTCTCTTGGTCCCTGTCTCGAGGAGGTGAATGGCGTAAATGTCATCTTTAGAGCGAATGTCTTTCCTTCCGTTCTTAAAGGGCATTTGTTCCAAGGTCCATAGCCGCTCTACGTGTTGCAGGAGTGCGGTTTCTCCCTCCGTGACTCGGGAGTGGAGACATCTAGTGGCTGTACTTCGGTTGAGAGATTTGGCGAGCGGGCCTTGGAGAGTCCATCCCAAACGGGTCTCGACTGCTGCAGGACAGCCTCGGGGTCCGGTATGAACCCGGTCTATCGGGACAATGAGGTCTGCATGGTCGGAGCCTATCAACAGGGTCGGCATAGCATTGTCTATGAGCGGGATCGGTAACTTGCGCAGATGTGCATATTTCTCCATCAGCTTGGCGACGGGGTATGTGTACCGCGACAGTCCTATTTCTTGGCTGGTGAAAGCGTCTGTAATCTGGTACCGTCGCTCAGGCTGGCCGCTTGCTGCGATAGAGAATGAGACATTCTCGCCCTTTATCGTCTTCAAATCTCGTCTTATTGTCCGAATTGTCATTTGGGTTTCGCTTCCCCGCAGCCCTAGCTGGGCCGCAGCGGAGGCGAGCAGAAGGGTCTTCTCTGACCCGTCATCGAGGACGGCGTAAGTGTCCAGGACTTTATTCTGGTAGCTTAGTGTCACGCGCACTACTTTTAGGAGTACTCGGGCTCCACTGCTGCTGGCGGGATCGATGTACATGACGCTCGCTTTGCTGCTGGATGGTGCGGGTGAAGGGCGCCGTCTGTTACTGTCGTGAAGTATGTCCAGATGGGCTCCATCGCACTTGGTGCACCTTTTCTTTAAGCGGCATTCGGCTGCCATGTGTGAGCGCGCACAGCGAAAACAGCGCTTGTTGGACTTTATCCATTGACTTGCTTCCTCCGCGTTCAGCTTGGGGAAGGAGTCACATTGCGCTAGCCAGTGTTCTTTCTCACAGTAGGGGCACACTATCTTCCACTTCTCCGTTCTGGAGGGGGTACTGTGGCTCCTGCTGCTCGGTACTGACTCCGATTGGTGCATCACAGTCACCGATCTTCTTCCATCATTTAGTCGTCTGGTTCCTTCTCTGGAGCCAGGGGTGCTCCGTCCGAATGTATCTAGCCGTAGGCTGCTGACTTCTCTCGCCAGGAAGTCTGCTAGATCGAGGAGGTTCGGTTCGGGGCCATTCGGGTCTCGGTGGTCTCTCTGCCGCCTAAAACGCTCCTGTCGAGCGGGCGGCAGCTTCTCCAAGATCCTTTCCACATTTGAGTTGGCGTAAAGTTCATGCCTCCCCTTCTCTCTCTGCGCTCCCAACATCCCTACCAGGGACTGCACTCTGATGGACAGGTCGTCCAGTGCTCGATTGTCTATTGCTGGGGGTAAGCGGTCGATGTGTCGGATCTCCTGGATCACGTAATCCCATATGCGCCCATACCTCTGGTCCAATGCTACCAGCGCTGCTGTGTATGGGGTGGTGGAAGTCGCGTAGGCGAGCGCTATATTATGTGCACGGGGTACCTTTAAGTGCTTCAGTAGGATGGCGTATTTATGGCGTTCATCCAATACATCCACCAACATGGTCTCCAGACACATGCGGAGTTCTGTATACTGGGCCCGGTTCTCTTGGGTGAAGTCGGGTACCATAGGCGTGCCAATGTATGACGCTGACTGTGGATACATCGGCGAGCGTTGGGGGAGAGGCCTCCTAGGCGAGTCTCCTCCCGCTCCTTGGTATGGGCTGGTACCGGCAGTGTACCATGGCCCGCTTGTCCAGGTGCTGTTCCTCGGTGCGGGTCGTGCGTCGTGCTCACCCGTGTATAGAGTCGGGGGTCTGTAGCGCAGCTCCGCGGGAGTATAGCCTGGGCTGTACCGGACCTCCTGGTCCGGTCGAGTACTGTGCTGTCGTCGGGCGTGGTTCTCCTCCTCTTCCTCTTCGTCTTCAGTTAGGTCATCCAGTGCTTGTAGTCTCTGGTTTAGCCTCTCCACAGGATATGCTGCTCCTTCCCGGTTGCTAGGTCTCGCTTGGACCGGTGGGGGGAGGTGGTCTGTGGGGGGTATAGACCTCGTCTGTTGGTCAAGTTCAGGGTTGTTTACTCGGCTAGGGGGTGCCGCCCTGGAGGTGTGTCTAGACGAGTTCCTGGAGCCTCTGGCGGAGGGAGAGGGTGTTGTCCGTCTGATCAGCTGTTCTATTAGTTGCGCTTGCTGTCTGTCGCGCTCTGCGTCCCGTAGAGCACCAGCAGCTGCTCGCTGGCTGTCTGCTCGGTCTCGGGCCACATTCTCTTCCCTCTGAATGCGTCTTATTTCTAGACGTATATGCTCTTCTTCGCTCCGCTGCTGGATCTGCAGTCGGTCGCGTTCAGCAGCGGCGTTCAGGCTGATGAGGAAGGCCTGCTGTAGGGTCCTCTCTGCCTCGCTGGGAGAAGGCGGTTGTATAGGGGAGCCTTCCCTCGGGGTACTCCTTGCGGAGCCTTGGAGCTCTATCTCCACGGTGCTCTCCCCGTCTTCTTCCGTGCCGAGTTCTGTCTCGGTAGCGTTGTATTCCTCCCGGGACTCATCGGGGACTACTTCTTCAGTACTGGCGGGGTGTGAAGTCATGTCTGGTTCCCACTGGTCCCCACCGTGAACTTGGTCAGTTACATTAGAACCCGTAGGGGCCTCTATGGTCGGGGTAGTCTGGGCGTTGGGGTTAGACATACTTTTACTTTCTAGTTTTACCGCGTTTACTGTTAGTAGAAGACTAGGTTGTTGACTGACAGCGTAAGCCTCTAAGTACTGAGGGAGCCGTCGTTCGCGCTGCGGGCGTTGGTTAGGAGGATCGTTTCGTGGAGTGTTCATCATAGGCCATTTCAATATTAATAACACTATATTAATATTACACTAATTACCATCCGGCTCGAAGGACCAATTGTAACTGAGGGGTACAATTCCCTGACTGTATTACTAGATATGATACTTACTACCACTACCTTTGTACTTAATATTCGGCCACCCAGTACTCGGCATAAATATATTATGATGAACACTGTCACGTAGATGAAACGGATCCAACACAAATGTACGAATTAGAAATAGGTCTTTATTTCTACACAGCGATGGTGTGTAGAGCAAGCACTTAATCAAATCAATCACATTTATGAATGGGAATTAGTATGCACTTTTATGGCAAGAGTATTCGTCGGTATATCAATAGAGAATGTCCAATCTCTGAAGGCGCAGGTGGTACATATACGACCTGGAATAGTTAAGGAATAACAGCAATAATACTTTAATGATTATAGACTGGATACACTAGGGGGGGTTAATCCTGTCGCTTGTAAGCCGACAGGAGTAGGAAGGGGGGGGGGGTAGAGTCCGGCTGCCTCATCCGGCCAAGGGTATCCCAGGTGAACCCACTGTAGTGCCGTTCAATGCGCCGGCGATCCTTGGACCGCAGATGAAAGCAGATAGACTCTTTGTGGGCCGGCGTCCTCCGGTCCACGGAGGAGAGACGTGAAGCGACCTCGTCTTGCAGAGCGTCTCCTCACCTTGCGTCCTCTCCAGGGGGGGGGGGGTTCCAACACACGGCAGTGTCGGGGGTCTTTATCCATGGAATAATCAACGTATACAAAGCATAATCCGTGCCTGGGAAGGCGGGCTGTCGTCGGTAGAATAATCCGGTATACAGGTCCACTCGCTCGTCGGCTCTGGGGCTCCTCGGGTGCAATCTCACATGGGGTCGATCATCCTGGATAAACAGCCAGTTTTCTGCCCGAAACGATGGGGTGCTGACTACGGTAGTATTCTCACCGCACGAAGCACTATATATTAACAGACTATTATTAGCTTAATAGACTACGTCCAACTCGACGATATAGTGCCAAATATGACTATTCAAATATTAATATACACAATGTCTCAATACCGATGGTAGGCCGAACTTGGCCTTACTCCCACACGTGGCGTCGCGGGGAGGCTTTACGTCTGTCAATCTATTGGAGGGTAAGAAACTGGACTGAAAAGGAAGTCCTACTTTAGTAGCGCAGTATATATACGCACTATGAACAAATAGTCCCATTAGTGGTGCGGTAGCCAGATTCCTACGCGGAACTAGGACTTGTTCGTACATGTTGAGCGGTACGTTTGAACTGGGTCTGGGGGGTATGGCAGCCTGGCACCAAGGTCTCGACCAATAGTAGAATGGAGACTATTATGGGATGTTCAGTAGGCTAGAATGGATATTCAATGCATATTGTACAAGGAATATACAAGGGATATCAGGGAATATTAGAGAATATACAAATACAATTAAATATATATAATAAATATATATATTCGGTTTAATCTGGCCCTTCACAACATCGATAAACAACATGATTTGGACATATATACTATTATACAAGCTGGAAATGGACCGGGTATTCAAACATCCCATAATAGGAAAATGTATGCTCCACGCTCATCGCCCAACGGCGCGAGGAAGATACGGTAAGTGTTACAAAGGATCAGATTAAACCGAATATATATATTTATTGATTGATATATATTGCATAGTATTTGTATATCGTTTGATATCCCTTGTATATTCCTTGTACATATACACGGAATATCCCTTTAGCCTACTACAGACCATAATATTTCATTCTCCTATTGGACAGCGGTCAACAGGCGCCAGAGCCATGCCTCCGGAGTCAGGTTCAAAGTCACCGTCAAGACATGTCTGTGCATGCCCGGCCTTGCCCAGGGATACGAGACAGAAATGTCGTTGGCACTAGTTTGTTCACCGTGCATATAAATATGGCGCAGGTGAATACAGAAGCACTTAGTCAGAAGTCAGAGTTACCCAATAAGTTGAAGCCTCACCCACGATACTCCGTGCGGTGAAGTATGGCCTGTTTGGCCCCAGAATAGAGCATTGAGACCGCGTGCGAATTAATAACTGAATTGTCAGAGTTTGGCGCTATACCGTCGAGTGAGACATATTTCTATTAAGTCAGTAATAGTCTATTTGTGTATAGTGTATCGTGCGGCTAAAGTTCTACAGTGACCAGCATCACCAACGCTTCCTCGTACCAGCTAGAGTTCTTATCCAGGCTGGGCTGCTTTCATGACGCTTTCACCCGAGGAGACCTAGACGAGAACCGTGTGGACATGTACACTGGATTAATCTACCCGACGACTACATAGCCTTTGCGGCTGGATTATATCTGTTTTGGTCCTGTGATTTATGGAGCGGAGAATCGCCGACGCCTGCACGTGTTGGATTTACCCTGTGAGGAGCCAAGTCGAGTCCGCGCCTCAGAGAGCCTGAGGCCGGCTAGCTTTCTTCACTGTGGAGCTACAGTCTACGGAGAACAGCTGTATTCGTCTGTGGATCAAGAGGCTATTGCACCGTCTCCTGTACTTGGAGTCTCCTTAGTCATCGTTGACCAGACTCTCTACTACCGACAGATCCTCTACCCCTGATGGCTTACAACCAGGGGGACCCTTCCAGTATCTCCCGCTATATATTACTAGTGTACCATAGATATAATTCCCTAAGATTCAGGTTGTATAATTACCTCCTGCGTAACCAGAGAATGGACATTCATTGTTGATTTGCCTACGCACATTCCTTTGCCTTACAAGTGCATTCAAAGTATAATAGAGAAGTATTATGTACCTTTTGCTGCAATAAATACTTAAAGACAACTTTGTGTAGAACCGGTTCATTGTGGGAAGTGTTCATTATATTTATATATCATGTACTGTATGGCCAGTAATTAAAGTACATAAAGCGGTAGTGGTTTAATGATACCATACTTATCAATACAGTCAGGGAATTGTACCCCTCAGTTACAGTAAGATTCAGCGTTATTTTTCAATGTCTCCTATACTAACTGATCTGATGGTATAACGCTGCCCACGGAATTATAAACGCCCCCTCGCCCATCCGGTCAACATCAGATGATGTGTAGTAACTTCCAGAAGTCCGTCCAGTTGGATTTTTTTATATCGCGCCGATTGCTATCAAACTGTATTTGATCATCAATATAATGCATTTGGGGCTATAAATCACGTTCTGGAGAAAGCTGCAGAAAGAGATGAAAACATACTTATACGATCTAAACGTTCATACACCCTGAACAATACATATAGGACCTTGAATGGGCCCTAATAATGGCAATTTAGCAATAGAATTTAAAAAGTTATAGCCCTGCAAAGAAGGGGAACTTATCCATAGACAAATAGAGCTGGCAACCTATGGTATATCATAGGGGTGGACGGTATGGTCTAAAATTTATATCACGGTATAATTTGAAGCAAGCCATAGACGGTAACGGTATATATCACGGTATCATCGTTTTTGATAAAAAAGAATTTTATTTTATTTTATATAATTTTTTTTTTTTTAATAAAATATATATATTATATAATTAGACTTGTACTTGTATTATCTGCGAGACATCGCCACCACGCAACAAGCTCCACTGTCTGTGTGTACTCTAGTAGCCTCCAGCTACGGCCAGGATTCTCCGGACCTGCACCTGGACCTATACTCGAGTAGCCTCGAGCAGAGCTACGGCCAGGATTCTCCGGCGCTGCACCTGGACCCTATTGTAGGGGTGGACGGTATAAACGGTATACGGTATAAACGGTATTAATTTGCTCTACGGTATGGATTTTGACTATACCGTGTAACCGGTACAGCAGCTCTAAAATAGCAATGACGTCATGTAACCACAGCGCGACTATTTCAATCGCATTTGCCCCTAAAAATAGATAGAATTAGTCATAGATAATAGATATGTGCAAACTGGAAAAAGTTATTTAGGAGGCTTCGCGCAGTGGGCGTGTCAACACGCAATTGTCATTTCATAATAAACACATCACTGCGGCGCACACGCAATTGTCATTTCATAATAAACACATCACTGCGGCGCACAGCAATTTCAGTTCCTGGCATTTTTAACCAGTGGAGAAAGGTAAGATATTTCCCTATCGTTTTTCTTATATGAATTATTCTACGTTAATAAAACATACCTGGTGATCAACTACAGTTTGCTGTAAACATTACGATATGTGTGTAGTGTTATGATAACGACGGCAGCAGCGGGAGCCGGGAGGACGGCTGCAGCAGTGGATTTGCGAATAGCATGCAGCTGCAGAGCCGCAGAGCCAGGGGCTCTTTCAGGTCTGGTCACAGGCCCGTCAAACAGCGCCCCCCCATCACCATTTTGTGTGTCAATTTGTTGACACATGTGTCAATTTGTTGACACAATTGTCAATTCTTAAAGCTGAGGATGAGTGGCACCTTTGTCTCAATTCTTATTCAATTCAATTCGCTCTGCGGCTCTGCAGCTACATATGCTTCTAGCAAAATCCAGCCCCGCTGTTTGCAATGGGAGTAGGAGTCTCGACTCGGGACTTATTTTATTTGGAATATAATGACTTTATACGCAAAAGTAGCCTAGTTTTAAGTTAAAATATTATAAATCTACATGCCTTGAGGATGTCATTCTTTATATAGCCTGCCTATCAGGCAAAAAAAATTATTCTAACAGAAACACTGATACCGTGATATATACCGTTACCGTCTATGCTTCAAATTATACCGTGATATAAATTTTAGACCATACCGTCCACCCCTACCATATTGTATTGGTATAACGTTACTTAACTGTGCTCAGCAAGCCCTCAGCTCGAATACGCATCGAATCAGTGTTATAAGACATTGATATCAGGAGCTATCTGTAGCTACTGCTAGCCGGATATATAACGTTAATACAACGCCTCAGTGAATTATTTAGTTCAATGGGACATTTCGTTTTGAACGGTGAACTAACTTGCGTTAACGTGAGCTAACAGCTAACAGGTAGCACACACGTCTCTACTAGACTTTGTGGAGCGTTTGTTGATGTCAGGAGCTATCGGTAGCTGGCCGACTAGATACCGTTCGGTTAGACAATGCCTCATCATGTATTAAACTAAAAGTGAATAGTTGACTGGGTCATTTTGTAACGGTAGCTAAGCTAACGATAGCTCAGGGAGACGCCGCCGTCCTCCCGTGTCCCGTCCCACTAGACTACTAGACCCGTGTTTACATGTGTGCGGTAGGGGCTGGCACGCCCAATGCGCGAAGCCTCCTAAATAACTTTTTCCAGTTCGCACATATCTATTATCTATGACTAATTCTATCTATTTTTAGGGGCAAATGCGAGTGAAATAGTTGCGCTGTGGTTACATGACGTCATTGCTATTTTAGAGCTGCACTACCGGTTACACGGTATAGTCAAAATCCATACCGTAGAGCAAATTCATACCGTTTATACCGTATACCGTTTATACCGTCCACCCCTAGTATATCATGAATTTAGTGTTAAAAATGTTTTTTTTTTTATTAAACATTTTATATATATATATATATATATATATATATATATTTAAGCCAAATAATATTGTGACAAAATAAAAATGCACACTAAATAAAAATACACATTTCAAGTAGGGATGCCCGGATCGATCGGCCACCGATCGTTATTGGCCGATAATCAGTATAAATATGCGATCGGTGATCGGTGATAATGCTTTATTTTCGCCGATCGTCAAAACCGATCTCACTCGCTGAGTTCTGTCTCAGACACCGGGTGATGCGGCGTCTGCTCCTCCCTCCAGCCCCTCCCGCACGCATGTAAACACGGGTCTAGTCTAGTCTAGTGGGACAAGAGGACGGCGTCTCCCTGAGCTAACGTTAGCTACGTTACAAAATGACCCAGTCAACTATTCACTTTTAGTTTAATACATGATGAGGCATTGTCTAACCGAACGGTATCTAGCCGGCTAGCTACTGATAGCTCCTGATATCAACAAATGCTCCAGCAATAGTCTAGTAGAGACGTGTATGATACCTCTGTTAGCTCACGTTAGCGCAAGTTAGTTCACTGTTCAAAACGAAATGTCCCATTGAACTAAATAGTTCACTGAGGCATTGTATTAACGTTATATATCCGGCTAGCAGTAGCTACAGATAGCTCCTGATATCAATGTCTTATAACACTGATTCGACGCGTATTCGAGCTGAGGGCATGTTGTTGAATGTGATCAATAGGGTCCAGCTGCAGCTCCGGAGAATCTTGGCCGTAGCTCGAGGCTACTTGAGTATAGGGTCCAGCTGCAGCTCCGGAGAATCCTAGAGTCCTACTTGGCTACTTGTTACCCTTCATTAGATGATGGGACAGTACTTGTTACCCTTCATTAGATGGGACAGTCCTACTTGTTACCCTTCATTAGATGATGGAGGGACAGTCCTACTTGTTACCCTTCATTAGATGATGGGACAGTCCTACTTGTTACCCTTCATTAGATGATGGAGGGACAGTCCTACTTGTTACCCTTCATTAGATGATGGGACAGTCCTACTTGTTACCCTTCATTAGATGATGGAGGGACAGTCCTACTTGTTAACCTTCATTAGATGATGGGACAGTCCTACTAAGTTACCCTTCATTAGATGATGGAGGGACAGTCCTACTTGTTAGACTCCATTAGATGATGGGACAGTCCTACTTGTAACCTTCATTAGATGGAGGGACAGTCCTACTTGTTACCCTTCATTAAATGATGGAGGGACAGTCCTACTTATTAGACTCCATTAGATGATGGAGGGACAGTCCTACTTATTAGACTCCATTAGATGATGGAGGGACAGTCCTACTTATTAGACTCCATTAGATGATGGAGGGACAGTCCTACTTGTTAGACTCCATTAGATGATGGAGGGACAGTCCTACTTGTTACCCTTCATTAGATGATGGAGGGACAGTCCTGCTTATTACCCCTCATAGATGGAGGGACAGTCCTACTTGTTAAACTTCATTAGATGATGGAGGGACAGTCCTACTTCTTCTTCTTTCGTGCATCATCAGATGGCCAACTCTGTGTCCTGCAGCCACGCCCTCGGCTCTGGTCCTACGTCAAAAAGACCAGCTTCTGAGGGCGGGCTGTAGAGGGGGCAGCCGGTGATTATATGCTCGGCAGTCTGTTCAGGCTTGCCACACTTGCATGCCGCACTGTTTCTCCCGTCCCCAATTTCGCATTGTCCAATTCTACCCTCCCCTGTCTCAAACGTTGTTAGGCCATGCCTCCCACAAGCCGGCTGCAATGTGGACGAAGCCTTGCATCACGTGTCCCCTCCGGTACTCGAGGAGGCAGCCGTCACATCTTTTCACCTGCACAGCGCGATCTCTCAGCGGCGAGGGTCTGCGTGTGAGGGACACGCCGCCCTCATCGCTTCCTGATTCTACTGCGCAGGCGCACCAACCGACCTGTAGGAGTCGCTGTCCACAACGTCCGATCCCCACCCACCAGCTTCCCACCCCCTAATACTGCCAATTGTATTAGTATGAACGACCAGCCAAGCTGGTAGCAACGCCGAGAGCTGGGCTCGAACCCAGCATATCCTGCGTTGGTGGCGAGCGCCTTGCCCAGTGCGCCACCTAGCCGCCCCGAGGCCCCACTTCTTCATGGAAGACTTGAAGCGCCCGACTCCAGTGCGTAAATCAGGTTACAGATTAGGGCTGGGCAATATGTAGAAAATACAAATATCACCATATCTTGAAGGACCTTTTTTTATATAATGACATAGCCTATCACAATATATGCAGCTTAGGTATGGAAATGTATTCATGTTTGATAATCCATCTGTTTGGATTGCAGGATAATGGGAAGTGTGATAAATGGGACTGTAATTTTCTTTTCCAACTGACACTCAAATAATTTATTTCAGAAATGTCTTAATAATGACTTAATATATGCTTCAAGGCGTTCTATCATATCATTAATTTAGACGACAGAATTGTGTATCACAATGCACAATACAATAACAAAAATAGACTAAGTTTCTACAATAAATATCAATATTGGCCAACCCTACAACAGATGCCAAAAAGAAAACAAATCTTCCATCATTCACAGATCACTTGGATTTCAGCTGATAGGGCCATACAATTTATTTAGTTGGAAAGACTATAAAAAAAGGGAGAACATTTATTTTAGCAGTATTTCAAAGAAAAGTCACTCCACTATGAATGAGACATGAAATAAGTCACCCTCTCTCTCTTTTCCTTTCTTCTCTGTAGTACCTTTAGGCTACATTGTGAAACAGAGTAGTAATAACTTTAAAATAAACAAAACGTGTGCAGATTGCATCACAGGCAAGGTGTGGTGGGGCTGAGGAATTAATCAAATTGTATTTTCAATTACAATTTTGTCTTCCAACGATTATGAAAACAAGATAATACACTTTTAGTCAGGTCATGTTTTTCAGTTGAATTATATTTGAGGTTCAAGGAAATACACAAAAAAGCTTGCCTGTGTAACGTTAGATTGTAACGTTGACCTTAATATCAACTATGTTTACATTAATGTTACTTGGTTGGAGTGGAATCAGCTGCTTAGCGGTCAAATTAACTCCTAGTTTTAGATAAATTAAGTAATTTACAAAAGCAAAGAATGGTGGTAATAGGGTATACTGTGCTGTTGAGCCATCCTATATCACCACAGGAGTACTCCTTCACGAAGACAGCCCCATCTAGGATGGCATTTGGCCAGTTACCACCAAGAGAGGGTCAATTCAATTCAGCTCAGATTCACTTTGAGATAAACATTTACAAAACGGCCAAGGGGTGCCTGTTGCTTGACAAACGATAAAGGGTACTTGTCTGTAGGCTATGTTCTCATTAGGGTTAGGCTACTATGTTAGGGTTAGGCACGCTCTTGTTAGGCTACTGTGTGTTCTCATTAGGCTACTGTATGTTCTCATTACTATTAGGCTACTGTGTGTTCTCATTAGGGTTAGGCTACTGTATGTTCTCATTAGGCTACTGTATGTTCTCATTAGGGTTAGGCTACTGTATGTTCTCATTAGGGTTAGGCTACTGTATGTTCTCATTAGGCTACTGTATGTTCTCATTAGGCTACTGTATGTTCTCATTAGGCTACTGTATGTTCTCATTAGGCTACTGTATGTAGGCTACTGTACATTCTCATTAGGCTACTGTATGTTCTCATTAGGCTACTGTACGTTCTCATTAGGCTACTGTACGTTCTCATTAGGCTACTGTATGTTCTCATTAGGCTACTGTATGTTCTCATTAGGGTGAGGCTACTGTACGTTCTCATTAGGGTGAGGCTACCGTACGTTCTCGTTGCTGAAGCGTCACAGTAGCATGTGTTAAGCAACCTAACTGAACCTACAGCTCAGTCTGTGTGATGTCAAACAGCAGCAGGGAGGAGAACCAGTCTGCAGGCGAGTGCTACTGTATGTGCAGTTTCAGGGAGGAACAGACTGACCGTGAATCAATGAGCGGTATGAAAACCCTCCAAATGATGTTGTTCTTTACAGCCTGGTGCCTTGTGGCAATGAAACATTTAGGGGAAGCAGAACAGCAGTCAACGCAGGCCTGGACGGATAAACAATAGAACAACCAACAGGCAGACTTCTCCAAGACAATAGCCAGAGATCATTAGCTCAATGACTAACAAATCAATAGCTTGAGGCATTACCACTACATTACAGACACTAGTAGCTAGATGTAGGGGCATTGAGAGTCAGCCAGCCAGCCACGGTGCCTTTCCACCTATTCCAATGTAGAGGAGCGTATGCAGTATCTCGTATGTATTTGTGGCTGCATGAAAATGAATTTAATGCAGCCGCACTGCTAGTCTTGGCTGGAGTCAGTGAAAGGCCCTGTATGTCCGTCGGTCAGTCAGCCAGCCTAACCAAAGTAATGGGTGGGGATCCTATCATTTAAGACACATCAGCAGTTAGCCAACGCTGAGTTTAAGCTACCTGGACAAACATAATCTTGCTATTCTAAACACAGTGCTTGCCTTTTCAGCATTAGAGCATGTTTTCTCTGTGACTTGTTTGTCTGTAAAGCAGAAGTGTGGCTCATAGTCATGGTTAGTTCAAGGGAAGTCACAACAATTCACACATATGTTGTTCCTGTGAGTTCAGTCAGTATGTGTGAACATGCACCTAAAGACAGAATTCAGAGAGAGAACCCTCCAAACAGTGATGTCACTGGGATGTCAAATCTGGGGCTGCTCCATAGACATGTGGCCGACTTGTGAGGCCATAAAATATTTATTTGAGTTCTTATACCAAGGTTAGTTATATTCAAGCATTGCTAGAAGGAACCAGAATTAAAAACCTAATTTGGGTGTAAGAGTTCACACAAACATGTTGTGCCTTCATAAAGTCAGAGCCCCATTCACAGTCTATGGAGCAGCCCCAGATTTGACATCCCAGTGACGTCACTGTTTGGAGGGTTCTCTCTCTGAATTCTGTCTTTAGGTGCATGTTCACACATACTGACTGAACTGTCCTAGGGCACAGGAATAACATGCAAATTATTAAAAATATATCATTCCCCTTTAAAAGGTATAATATCTGTAATGCCATCAAACAGGACCTCTCTTGGTAGAGCCTGGGGCGTGGCCAGCAATAGCAACCCCTTCACTACACCCACTGAAATCCAGTCCACAGAAACAGAAACAAAAACTGCAAACAAACCGCAGTAGTACCATGTTTTCATCTTTTGCCTAGGGGTAACTTTTTGGCGACATTACAACTGATTCCACCTTTAATGACACCACTCAGATGAAAACAACGGGGCGAGACTCTGCATTCGTCTGACTCTGTCGTAAGAAACTCTGGCGGTTTCTTTTCATTATCAGCCACTGAAGGAAACGAGGCTCGAAGAGGAGTGGCTGTCCTGTGGCAGTGTAGCATGTTGAGACAGTGGACACGCGCGGAGGAAACCCGCTAGACAGCTCAGGATTGCACCATGTGTAATTGGATGCAACAGTATGGGGAAAGGTTACAGCCTTATCTTTTATGAAGTGGCAGAACAAATTACACAGTGAATCCCTCTATGTGAGAGAGAGAAAACATCACATGTGTAACTGAGGGGTACAATTCCCTGACTGTATTGATAAGTATGGTATCATTAAACCACTACCGCTTTATGTACTTTAATTACTGGCCATACAGTACATGATATATAAATATAATGAACACTTCCCACAATGAACCGGTTCTACACAAAGTTGTCTTTAAGTATTTATTGCAGCAAAAGGTACATAATACTTCTCTATTATACTTTGAATGCACTTGTAAGGCAAAGGAATGTGCATAGGCAAATCAACAATGAATGTCCATTCTCTGGTTACGCAGGAGGTAATTATACAACCTGAATCTTAGGGAATTATATCTATGGTACACTAGTAATATATAGCGGGAGATACTGGAAGGGTCCCCCTGGTTGTAAGCCAGCAGGGGTAGAGGATCTGTCGGTAGTAGAGAGTCTGGTCAACGATGACTAAGGAGACTCCAAGTACAGGAGACGGTGCAATAGCCTCTTGATCCACAGACGAATACAGCTGTTCTCCGTAGACTGTAGCTCCACAGTGAAGAAAGCTAGCCGGCCTCAGGCTCTCTGAGGCGCGGACTCGACTTGGCTCCTCACAGGGTAAATCCAACACGTGCAGGCGTCAGCGATTCTCCGCTCCATAAATCACAGGACCAAAACAAATATAATCCAGCCGCAAAGGGCTATGTAGTCGTCGGGTAGATTAATCCAGTGTACATGTCCACACGGTTCTCGTCTAGGTCTCCTCGGGTGAAAGCGCCATGAAAGCAGCCCAGCCTGGATAAGAACTCTAGCTGGTACGAGGAAGCGTTGGTGATGCTGGTCACTGTAGAACTTTAGCCGCACGATACACTATACACAAATAGACTATTACTGACTTAATAGAAATATGTCGCACTCATATGTCGCACTCGACGGTATAGCGCCAAACTCTGACAATTCAGTTATTAATTCGCACGCGGTCTCAATGCTCTATTCTGGGGCCAAACAGGCCATACTTCACCGCACAGAGTATCGTGGGTGAGGCTTCAACTTATTGGGTAACTCTTAGACTAAGCGCTTCTGTATTCACCTGCGCCATATTTATATGCACGGTGAACAAACTAGTGCCAACGACATTTCTGTCTCGTATCCCTGGGCAAGGCCGGGCATGCACAGACATATCTTGACGGTGACTTTGAACCTGACTCCGGAGGCATGGCTCTGGCGCCTGTGGACCGCTGTCCAATAGGAGAATGAAATATTATGGTCTGTAGTAGGCTAAAGGGATATTCCGTGTATATGTACAAGGAATATACAAGGGATATCAAACGATATACAAATACTATGCAATATATATCAATCAATAAATATATATATTCGGTTTAATCTGATCCTTTGTAACAACATGTTTTATCATAACTGGGTGAAGTGAGCAGCACCATGAGAAGTACAGACTGAGGCAGGATTAGGTGGCGAACAGCTGAAATTATCCCCAGCTCCCTGCCTCGTCCCCAACCCATCACTGAGGGACAGTAAAAAGGAGATATGTGGTAATTACTCTTCAGATATTCAAAATGCATGGCATGAATGGCGTTATACTCCATTTGACTCCAGCATACGAGGAAAGCTCACAGATTAAACATAATGCCAAGACATTGATTGATTGATTGAAAATTGATTGAAAACTTTATTAACAGATTGCAGAATGGGTACAGTACAGTACAGCTCAATACATACAATTGTTAAGGGGATGCAGACCAGAGAAAGACTTTCGTCTTGTTTACATCAGGGTCCCCCATTTTCAATTCATCATAACATATATGACATACAGATAGACAGTACTGCTACATCTATACATTTATGAGATACCAGATTTGCAAATACAGTACTGTTTGTGATACAAAAAGAGTCCAGAAAAGAGAGTATATACATTTGACGTAGAAACTGTACATTGAAGGAGGTTGGGTAGGTGGGGTGGGGTTGGGGGGGGACTGTACATTGGAGGTGGTTGGGGGGGGGGGGGGGGGGGGTTGGGTAGGAGGGGGGGGGGGACACTGTACAACTGTACAAGCAAAACTGTACGTTGGAATATTGACAAAACCATACTTGGTCATTTACTGTACATTGGAGGGGGTTGGGTTAGGACATTTACAGGGGCCAGTTTCGAATTGCAGTCTCCCGTAGGTGTTCTTTGAGTGTTTTTGAAAGTGGGTAGTGATTCACATTCCTTTACAGCTTTGGGTAGGGCCTTGGGTAGACAGACTCACATACAACAGTATTTCCCCTATGATGTTTTGTATAGCAGTTGGGACAATTTCAGGTATAAGGCGCTGGTTAGACCTATTTCAATCATCAATTCCAGAATTTCCAGTACCTATAAACTCTTTAAAAAATAGCTCTTATTTGCACACGACCAAATACAATATACAATGCTTTCAATACATGTTCGTTTGTTTGTTTTGGTTTAGAAATAAAGCCAGTTCAATCATTGTCATTGTCATCGCCTAACCTTTTTTTTGGTTAGCAGTGCGGGGCAATTGTTAAGCACTGTGTGAAGTGGGTGGGGAAACGGGCTCCTTTGCAATCATATTGTTTGAAAAACAACCCACCTTAAAAGCAATGCTTTGAAATCGGTTTCGTGTGAATGGGAGTATGGGACATCCTGATATTGTTGCTGTTAATAAGGACCACAAAGTCAACCATGCGCACGGAATCTGACTCGCTCAAGTTTCGCTTTTTGAATGAATGTGCTTCATTGCGCGCGCGCACACGCACAGTCCCACATTGTCTTATCTCGCCTTCCTCCAGCTGCTGTTTGTTTGGGAATACAGCTGAACACAACATAATAATTATTGAGATCTGTGAGTGATATTATGTTTGATAACCAAATATATTTAGAAATATAATGTAATCGAACGAAAACAGCCTCTCCTTTGCAAGATTGCGTCTTGTATCCGCCTCTTTGTAGCCAGGTAAAACTAAACATGTACAATGCTCTTGATTGAATATCAAGAGGTTGTCAATATTTGACATGCCATTGTATGGGTCAGCCAGGGACAACGCGCCTGTTGTAAAGAAATGCCAGGAGCTATTTGAGGTTTTAACAAGAGTTTCTTAGTTGGCTGTTTAAAACCAGCAACAGTCACTGCCTAGTGGGACTCAGGAGGCTGATCACAACACAGACACGCCGAGGTCCCCCATTACCCATAACAAGCTAAACGCAGTTCAATTGTTATCAACCATAATAAGAGCCATTCTCGTATTGTTATAGATTTCACAGCAATGACATTTAAACGTCAGCGTGAACTGATAAGGTATATTTATGGGAAGCCTATAGTAGGTTTAATAACGTGACTTGTTTTCCAAATGTTGTTACATCTCTGGTGATATCAGAACAGAACAAAACATGTTGAAGTGACTCTCTGCCAAGTACATATTATTATTATTATACTCGTTCTGCTCGCGCAGCCAAGCGGCTGCAAATGTTGACAAATATTTTGTGTCAGTAGCCAAGTGTAGCGACAGATATTTAAACTTTTTTTAATGACAGGCAACCACTGGCTTGCAGATGAAGCCCAAAAAGCCAAAGTATGAAGAAGGATATGTTCAGAAAGGCAGTTTGACTCACCACTGTCTTCTGGCGACGTGTCCCACGTGGTGCGGTGGTGCGAGCTTCAGTAAACGTGTCCAGCTGTCAGTTCGTCAACTCTCAACAATCACTGTTATCTAGTCAAACCAAACGGTAGCATTTCGCATTTAACATTGCGCGAATTTCCACATTGCCTAATAGCTGCTGGTTTGTTTCTAACCGGATAGTTTGGTTTCCCCCGCTGCCTCTCTCTCTCTCTCTCTCTCTCTCTCTGTGGAGGGGCTCGTGCGCCACAACTGCTGCCTCGGTGGGAAAGCAGGAGCAGGTTCCCAGCGAGACTGATCTACCCGCCAATCACGTCCTGTGTGAGCCGAGCCTACGTAGCCTCAGATCTGCTGCTCTCTGAGCTCTCTCTCCCAGTGTGATGCAGAGCAGGCTGAGACAGTTGATAATCATTGATTAGAAGACTATGGTGGCATTTGGTTTACATAGTTTATTTTTTATTTAAATGTGCTATAGATACAAAATGTATGTAGAGTAATCATTTTGAAAAAAGAATAAACTTATTGTTTCCCCCCCCAAAAACATTATTGATTAATGAATGTATTATTGGAAATTTTTTTGACAGGTCCAAAATGAATGTTGCAGGTATTACTCCCTACTTCCCATTTCCCCACACGGAATGCACCTGAGTGGATGAATGACATACTGATGCTCTAGTGCGACACCTAGTGGCTGAATGTTATCTATAGCACCTTTAACACCTCCATCTATCATAGCCTAATATAATATTATATACTTAAATCGTAAATTGTCTCAACTTATATTTTGAAGTAACTTTTTGCATTGTTTTTTTTTGTTGAATCAGCTAATGCTAAATAGGAGAGAGTGACTAGGCTATTAAATGTCAAATTTAGCCTACATCACTAAATAGATGTGATGTAAACTCGATATTCATTCACTCTCCAATGATCAAATTACAATGAATTGTCACTTGTCAGACCTCAAATAGTTCCTAATAACTTGTAGAGGTTAGCAGAGGTTTAATAATCTATGGCTAACTTCTTTGGGTTACTTGTTTTAGATCATATTCACATTTTCCAACATTACAGTGCTGAATTAGTTGGTTTTTAATTGTCAAAAGTGAGCACCATAGTTCCTGACCATCCTAAACCTGCCAGCTGTTGCCTCCATCCTTTGTTCTCATAACCATGTCAGCAGCAGACTGCTCCATAGGAATCCAGTGTGTGTGCGTGTGTGTGTGTGTGTGTGTGTGTGTGTGTGTGTGTGTGTGTGTGTGTGTGTGTGTGTGTGTGTGTGCGTGTGTGCATGTGTGTGTGTGCGTGTGTGCATGTGTGCATGTGTGCGTGCACGGTGTGTGTGTGTGTGCGTGCGTGTGTGCGCACGAGAGAGAGAGACTGTAGCCTAATGTTCTGCTTGGCTGGATGTGAGTCATCCAGAATCTTCAGGGAGGTCTAATTCTTGTCCTGATAATAGAAATGTACTTCCTTTATGTTTTCGACACAGGCTGGAACCTATCTGCCTCCTCTGAGAACATTCATGTGTTTGTCCCTTTTTTCTCTGTTTCTGGAGTGCTAGTCATTGACAATATTCACACAACACGGACATTTTCTCTTATGTCATGCTCAGGATGGGATTCCTTGAAAAGTGTGGAAGCATGACATAAGAGGAAAATGTCCGCCGCTTGAATCAATTGGCTCTAACACACTGGTTTTTAACTTTACAAATTAAGTCACCTTGATGTCAGTTAAGGTGTGCCTTGAGATTTTACTCAAATGTAAAGAAAGTCAACAAAACATTACATTAGCTTATGATAATACTTAATCAACACAATCCCAGCATTGTTGGATGGCAGGTGTTGGCAGGCAGCTGCTTACATTTGGCTGTCTTCTCATGTATGATCATTACCCACTGTAGTGTATGTGACATTTACAAGCATGATTAATAGCTATGCCTTGCCTATGCCTTAGTGTGCCTAATAATAAAAAATTAAAAAGATGCTTTTTTTACAGTATGGGATAAAAGAGGAACAGCAAAACAAAACAACTGGGTCAAAAGCAAGAGTGAAAATGTGTTTTTGAGGGCTGTTAGGGTGTTGGCATTGCAGATGTGGCTGGGGAGGGCATTCCAGATGGAAGGGGCAGCTGCACCCCCAGGTCCGAGCTTGGTCCTGATGTAAAAGGTTGAGAACCACTGCTCTAATGGACAATGATGAGCATCTTAGTCATCATTAGGTGTCATTATAAACTAGGGGTGTAACGATGCGACCTCACAACGATTAATTTCTATTACGATTATTCAGGCAACGATTCAATGCATCATGAAATCTCTTCATTTGACCACGATTCAATTCGATAAATTTTGTATTCATTTTCTATCAGTTAATTCCCCAAAAAAAATTTAATACACAAATGTGGCTGGGGGAACTGATTCACTCAGCAGGAATGGACTATAGGTCAATAAAAACAATACACACAAAGAGAAAACACAATTATCTTTTTATTTTTTTTATATTAATTTTGATTATAATAGATTCTAACATTTTCAAATCGATGCAGTTGAATCGTAACATTAGAATCGATACATTTAGATTAATCAATGCATCATTACACCCATAAACAGAAGATGGCCCAGTGTAACCTACTATGCCGCTGCATCAACTGCTGTTTCATACTGATACAGTATGAAAGACATAGGATCAAGCAGAGGAACCAGAAGGAACGCAGTTGGCCCACATTCACAATCAATACAGTAATCGAATAAGAATGCTCTCCTTGCTTTCCTGGCCTTCAAAGCTTACTTGGAATCATCTTGCAACAGTTTCTCTGGTTTTCGCGTTTGCATGCTTACAGTACATCAAGACCGCTCGACCATCTGGCACCACATACGGAAAGAGTTCATTTCAGGAATTTAGGTTAGAAAAGTTTGCATAGAGTCTTCCGAGACTGTGTTTATAGCCTAACCTTTAGACCATGTACTTTGATTTACAGGGGCTCTTCTACTGTCCTGTAAATTAGAATCAGTACAGGGGTGTTTTACAGTTGTAGCCATAGGGCCTTTGGGACGACAGCAGCAGAAAGTACAGCGAGGATACAGTCTCAGGCTGATGCCGGAGGCATATACAACTGCTTCAGCTTCCCCCCCTAAGTGAACAAACACACTCAGAGTAATGAGTCACTTTCTCCAGGTTGAGAGAAAGAAAGTGGTGGAGAGAGCAGACAGGGAGGAAGAACGGAGTGTGTGTGTGTGAGAGGGTAAAGAGGCAATAGCTATTTCCTGCTTGTGAGTCTCTCTCGGGAGAGATTGGTATACATTGATGAAAGAGGCAAAACACTGTGTGAAATCGAGTCATGGTTTCTATGGCACTACCGGTCTCAACAAACCGCCATCAGCAACGATTGCTCAACGAATGTGTTGAAAGACTGAACGTTGTTTTCTCTTGGGCTATATTTTGGATGCAGCGCTCACACCACAGAGACTCGAAACTGGCTCCAGGTACAGAGGTGGAGGTTTCCAAGTCGTATCGAAGGGCTGGAATTTTTGTGAAAGGGAAGGAGCCCCAGAGGGTTGGGTCTGCTGTTCCTAAAGCTACTCCTCACTGGACTGCATCACCTAAGAGGGCTCTTCTCTCTTTCTCTCTCTCTCTCTCTCTCTCTCCTCCTACCTCCTCCCCCTTTCACCCTCCCTCACCCCCACCCCCTCTCCTTCTAAACCCCTCCAGGGGTGGAAAACATAAACATCCTTCCATCCCATGACATCACAGAGTGAGCTGTACTTTGCCGGCTGGAGGAGGGGAGAACAAGGCACCCCCAGTCCCCACGGAGGGCAGGGTGAACAGAGAGATAGGAGAGTAGGGGAACGGAATGGCACGTCGGACCCTCTGCCTCGATCGCCGGCCGCCTCTCATCTCCCCGGGCTGCCACAAGTGCCACAGCCCACATGCATACACACCACTCTGCTGTACTCCCTCTCTCTCTCTCTCTCTCTCTCTCTCTCTCTCTCTCTCTCTCTCTCTCTCTCTCTCTCTCTCCCCTCTCCCCTCACTCTTTCTATCTATCTGCCCTTCTCTCTTTCTCCATCTATCTCTCTCCATTCCGTTTTATACCGTTTTGAATACGAGTATAGTTTTGGAGATTTCTAGTGATTCCAGAGAAATCCGTGAAAATAGCTGGAATACACAAAACACGTTGTCATTTTCCGGCTGATTTTATTAATCGTTTTCAAATAAATGCTAGATTATCGAGAGTATTTGTGTTCTTATGCACGATGCAAAAGTGGGCTGAAAAATCATTTATTCGTGCCGTGCTCAGCACCTAACGCCACACACACACACACGCACGTTGTGAACGCTGTGAAAAACAACTCTGATTAACCCAAAACTGGTAACATAGATTCCTTACCTCAGATCAGATGTTCTGCAAAAAGATGAATCCAATTCCTGATCGCCATTCCAAATATTGATTGCGTTTATTGATCCAACGTTATAGTCCGAAACGCATAATCGAAAGCTGCTCTGAGCCTCATCAGTGAATCTGGTAACAGACACTGCTTGCCAGAGATGGGAAAACCCTGGACCGGAGTTTTTCTCTGATGCACTTTTTCACTCAATCCAATCCAATGATGTGCATTACCATCCGGGAGACGATAGGGGGCGGTATTTGCCCTTTTCGAGCTCAGAGCCATTCCCAATGATAACGTCAGGCTGGACGGATGAAAAATGAATGGATATCGCTAATAAAAGAAATAACGATTAAATAACGAGAAATCTTGTTATTGGCAACCAACGCATGGCGGCCAATAACGAGAAATCTCGTTGTTGGCAACCAATGTGTTAAAGAAGAAGCGTTGGCATGGGCAACGGGGCACTACTCCAATGATTCTCCTCACTTGTCTTCTTTTGTCGATTTCATCGCCGAGTTTCGGAAAGTGTTCGATCACCCCCTCGGAGGCCTGGATAGTTCAGCCGGTCTTCTAGCCGTCCGTCAGGGAAACCGCAGTGTTAGCGAATACTCCATCGAATTCCGTATCCTAGCTGCCGGCTCCGGTTGGAACGACGTCTCATTAAAAGGCTTATTCCGCCAGGGCCTCAAGGACGGGTTGGCAACCCAAGAAACACCAACATCCCTGGACGAGTTAATTAAACAGCATGCCCTCTCCCTGCCGCCCCATCATCTGTACGACTGTGCCATTGACCTGCTCCCTGGGGCTCCACTCCCCTCTAGTCGTCTGTTCAATCTCTCGCGCCCGGAGATGTCAAGAAGCTCCAGCACTTCCTGGGATTTGCGAACTTCTACCGACGTCAGGGACTACAGCCGGGTCGCCTCGCCCCTCACCCAACTCACTTCACTCCGCGCCCATCCTCGTCCAGCCGGACACGTCTCGACAGTTTGTGGTGGAGGTGGACGCCTCCAATACCGGTGTGGGAGCGGTCCTCTCCCAGCGCTCCGCCCTCGACCAGAAGCTACACCCATGTGCCTTCCTCTATCGCCGCCTGTCCCCGGGAACCAGGAGCTCCTGGCGGTCAAGCTCGCCTTGGAGGAGTGGAGACACTGGCTGGAGGGTTCCGAGATCCCCTTCCTCATGTGGACGGACCACAAGAAGCTTGCCTACATCCAGAAGGCCAAGCTCCTGAACTCCCGCCAGGCTCGTTGGGCGCTGTTCTTCGGTCGGTTCAACTTCACCTTGACCTACAGGCCCGGCTCCAAGAACGTCAAGCCAGATGCCCTTTCCCATCAGTTTGTCCCCGAAGGAGGGCCTCTTCGCCCCGACACCATCCTTCACCCCACCTGATTGATTGATTGATTGAAAAGTTTATTAACAGATTGCAGAATGGGTACAGTACAGTACAGCTCAATACATACAATTGTTAAGAGGATGCAGACCTGAGAAAGACTTTCGTCTTGTTTCCATCAGGGTCCCCCATTTTCAATTCATCATGCTTGGTGGCTTCCGCCACCTGGGAGATCCAGTCCGTCGTCAGGGAGGCCCAACGCACCCAGCCTGATCCAGGTAACGGCCCACCTAACCGGCTTTTTGTTCCCGACCTTGTCCGCTCCCAGGTGCTCCAGTGGATCCATACCTCCAACATGCTGTCTCTCTCTGTCTTTCTCTGCCTCTCTCTATTTCTCTCTCTCTCCCCTCACTCTATCTATCACTTTAAAGGAATGAGGAATATAAAAGCCACTTTAAGGAAAGAAAAGATGTGGCTCTTGTATAGTATAGTTTAGATATAGTAAATATAGCACAATGACAGAGTTAAAATTGTATATTGTATAGTAGTGTACATAGGAACCAGTGCCTTCTCAGGAATTTAGCATGTCTATTTTTATCATGCACATCTTATGCCTTCTTATTACTTGTTTTTTATGCCTATTTTATTATTGTATTATTGCACAATCGATGCAGGCATGACCACCCGCATTTCACTGTATGCCCTGGTATGTATGTGACAAATAAACCTCTTGAATCTTGAATCTACCCTTCTCTCTTTCTCCATCTCTCTCTCTTTCACGTTCTCTGCCTCTCTCTCTATCTGCCCCTCTCGTTTTCTCTATCTCTCTGTATCTCTCTCTCTTTCTATGCATGTACACACACACACACACACACACACACACACACACACACACACACACACACACACACACACACACACACACACACACCTACTCATCAAATGCCATAGTCAAGCGGTGTGTTTATGGGGCTTGTTGGTTCTGTACTCTGTAAATCAAGAGTTCATATATTGGTCTCACAGAAACACTTGGTCTCACAGAAATGCATAGATTTCATTCTAGATGACTGTTTTGAGTTACTTTTCCCATTTGACTGCGGTAGACAGTTAGTTTAATAGGTCTCAAAGAAAAATAAATCACAAAGAAAATAAATCAAATTGATCGATCTGTATGTGAATGGATTTTTCCTCCACCCTTACACCAGACGGAGAATATCATACAACAGCATCTGCTTTATTTTCTATCAACAGACTTGTTCACTGGATTGTATTAAATCAGGACTTTGATCAACCAATTGCCTGCTGCAACATTCTGGAAGAAGGAATGTGTTTATATGAGAGAATGTGTGAGTGAACTTGTTTAGATTTCATCTCATTAGTGATTTAAAACCGCATGTGTGTGTGCATGTTCAACATCTCCAAGTTCATAGCCTTTCTACACCTTTTATGTTTCAGCCTCATTATCAAGCCAGTCAAGTGTAACAATCCATTTTGACCCTGTGTTGCAGCATTGATTCCTCCTGCAAGAGCCCCACCAACTATCTTTCACACATAAACCCGTAACCATTCACATTAACTACAAGAAAACCCAACCTAAAAGGAACTCTGAGGTGAATAAGTGTCTGAGTTCTGTGCTCACGTTGAAGACCTTTTCTTCCTGTGTTCGGCTCGTTCCGCTCGTTGCTTGTTCAGTTAGGCTTCTCCGCCTGAGTACACTTCAGTTTAATTCCTACAGTAATCAAGGATCACTTTGTGTACACCTGGTGTAATCAGGCCCTGTTATGCGCAGAATGGTATCTACTGGAGCATGGTAACACAAATACGCTTTTTAACTCATTCACCGCCATATGCTTTCCGTATCTCTGCCGCTCCAGGCCAGATTAAAATGGTCACTTTCGCGGTGCTTCACAATGTTTGCAGAGCTGTGTGTGTGTTCTGTATTATAGCTGTGGAGACAATGGTGTGGCTCATTTGGCAGACACCACTTGTAGTCCAACATGGGAACATTTGTTTCTACACACTGTAGTTTGTAGTTTATTACACGCTAAACATCACCCATTTCCTAGATAATTCAGTCTTTTCCCATAGATTGCGAGATAAAACGCGTTATATGCAATAAGCCCAAACCGTTCTGGTTGATCCCATGAAACCCCAAATACTCCCAAATCAAAGGTATATACCATATACACATGTGCCTTCACAAAATTATCCCCGAAAATGCGATCATTACAAAACGCTTGGTTTATGTCCGGCAAAAGTAAGAAACTGTGATCTTTACAGAAACATGTTTCAGGTTTGGTAAAATAGACATAGGGGGTCCTTGATTTGATTTGATTTGATTTGATTAGACATTTAAAAAAAATACAAGTTTCCAGAAAATAGTCAAGGATGCTACACAAAAAAGTCAAGACAAGTTATTTCCATTGTGGTCCTTGGTCTCAGACAGACAAGCAATACAAAACATGACCATAAATAACAATTTGACAAACTACATAGACATGAACATTTTAAATGCAGTACAAACGTAGCAACAGGCAACAATGTATCAGACACCATTTTCATGCATTTTAAAATCTAGTTTTTGACATTGTCGAGGAGCCATGATTTTACTTTTTTCTTAAAATTGTGCCGGCTACTGCTGCATTTGAGCTGTGAAGGTAGCAAATTCCAATTTGTGGCTCCCCAGAATTTAAAAGAACATTTGCCCATATTAGTTTTGAACCTTGGAATACGCAGGTCAGCGTATTCTGTTCCACTGAAAATAATTTGTAAGATAAGAGGGGGCCCTATTATTATAAATGTTGTGAACTATGTTGAGCTGAAGTTGAACGGACCTATTACCTAGTATACTCGTTATTGGTGGTCAAGCGTTGGCGGCCAATAACGAGTATACTCGTGATTGGCGGCTATTACGTTATCATTGAAAATCAGCAGGCTCGATGTCAGGTCAATGTAACATAATAAGGGGACGGTAGCCAAAGTAATCACAAATAATATTTAATGAAATAATTACCATGGTTTTGGGGTAACGAAATATACAGAAATGACAAACAAGATAACAGACTGCACAGACAGGATCAGACGAAAGCGAAGACAGAATAATTATACATGAGGGGATGACGAGACAAGACACACCTGGGTTCATTGCAAATGGGGAGGGGAGAACGATAAGGACTACAACACCATGACAGGGAACTACAGCTAGACACGACACATCACATTAGGAGCGCCTGATCAGAGCACAAAACACATAACAGCGGCCAATGAGTTAAGCGGAAACTGCTGCACAGAACGCGTCTATGCCTTCTACAACGCTGTTCGGTTTCCGGGTTCCTCTGATTGGCCACTGAAGCACGCCCCCCGAGTGACGCGCGAACAGCCAGCCGCCACCGAGCGCTCTAGTTCTAACCAACTCGATGGAGATCAACCGAGGTTGGAAAATCACTTAGATTTCGTAAATATTTACCCGTTTCTCATACGGTTAACGATTCAGAAACAATCATTGCTCATCTCCGTGTGTTTATGTCGTTGGAGATGCTGAACAAGGTGGGTTTGATACGCAGTCATGGCGGCGAAAGTGTCTTTATTATTTTGATTAGTTAAAGTTATCATTAGCAGGTAAGTTATGAAGTCATTGTTTATCATAAAACCAACAGCATGACTGGCTTGTCTATTCTGTGCTAGATCAAGACACTATTTCAATAATGGATGATGGTGAAAGCATACACGCCACCGAGAACAGTTAGTACTCTGTAGATATAACGTAAGGTTATGTATATAACCAAGTTCTATGAATACTGGTGACGCTCAGCGTCATTCTGCACTAACCTCACTTTGTGCACAGCACTGAATAAAAATCCACAATGTACCTTTACATACCAACATCCATCTGGCCACACCCCTATCCGCTTACCTTCATAAGCAGGTGTGTGGTCACCTACTCGCCTCCTTCCCAAACTTTCACCACAAGGCGAGGTCAAGGGCCGCTCAGCATCATTCTGCACAACAGGAGCTGAGCGGGAGCCAGAAGCTCGACAAATGTACCCCGCTGAGGCCCCCCACAACCATCAGACTGGAGAGGACCGAGCCCCCCGACCCTCCCTAATGGAGGATACCCTCCCTATTGGAGGACGGGAGGGAGACGGATCCGACCGTGCGAAGAGAAACTCGAGCAACTCAACGCACAGGGTGAGCAAACCGTGGCTTGACCCCACGACTACGCACATGCACAACCCGCATGCCACCAGGGAACGAACGGAAGGAACAAACCTTGTTTACTGCCCCCAAAATCACGGGGTCAAGAGCAAACTCAACCCTGTGGCAAGGCCGTAGCAGCGGAGTGCGAAGGAAGACCCAGACCCACTGAAGGGACTGGATCCCCCGTAAAAAGGGGGCCCGGAGAGGTCAATGACGCCAAAGCATCAAGACCTCACCAGGCGGTCACTTAGTGACACC
Organism: Notolepis coatsorum; assembly: GCF_963971535.1. Taxonomy (NCBI): domain Eukaryota; kingdom Metazoa; phylum Chordata; class Actinopteri; order Aulopiformes; family Paralepididae; genus Notolepis; species Notolepis coatsorum. The sequence continues at coordinate 56,046,002 of NC_140167.1, forward strand.
GCCCCCCACATCGCCAGCGTATTCGGACAGGGCCCCTCCAAGAGCGGGCCCTTCTCCCCACTAGTATGCCACCTGGCACACTGACCCTGCAACACAGGCAGTCAGCATGGCCGTAACTTGAAGCACTCAAAAGGCTAACTATAGCGGAAGCAGGCAGCGCACCGGGGAGACGACCCCAGAGGGGTCGATCCCTTAAACCAGGCAGCAGGCTTTAGACCCGAGCCTGGAGCACTGCGGACGACACAGGCGCCAAAGGGGTCAACTGAAACAGCACCCCGGCGGAAGGGGCGTATGCTGGCATTGTTGCGCACCATGACAAAGCCTCCACCAAAAAAAAAAACACCCAGAGGTAGAGAAGGCTGACACGATTGGCAGACGTCATGAACGTGCAGGGGCACACTCAACCGGGTAACCCGGGAGTTGACTCTGCTCCAACACACCAGGGAATCAACCACCCTCTTGGTACCACATGCGGTGGTTGTTCCTATAACCCCTCAAGAAAAAACTCCAAAACACACCTGCGGGTATACACTGGCTATACCGCAGTACAAGTGTTTCAGTTTCCAAAAAGGGGTTATTCCAGGCCTACGGGTCGACGAAACACAACTTCGGACCGGGCCCGGCGGCCCGGGAAGCACACAGGGATGCCAGAGGAGGTCCATAAGACCACCCCAACAGCCCCTTCTTCGCCATGCGTAAGAGAGGAGCGAAAAGAATGGAGAACCAGCCCCTTCATGATAATGCCAGGTACAACATGTACCCAACAAAGGGTTTCCATAACGCCCCAACCCTGTGACACCCGGGTCGACCCGGCATTTTTTCCCCTGACAAAAGCACAAGTTCCTCAGGGTACCAGAACAGGTTAACTGACCTGGACCAGCGTGACCAGAACCAGTCCCGTGCCCTAACCACGCCGACATCCCCACTCCAAGAGAGGGGGTAGGTACGCGTGTCGATCTAAAACATGAAAAGAGGGCCCCACCCAGACGGTCCCATTCGTACCGCGCTCAGTGGCCCACCCCAAGGGCGTGAGACCCCTCTACCTATGTTTGATCTATTTCGTTAACATCCCCCAGATATGAGTGAGAATCCGTCGAGACCTAGTAACAGGCGCTCGGAAGAGAAAACCTCCATCCCAGTTGCCCTATAAAAACGCTGTTTTAATAACGAGCAACCAAGGCGTACCAGCCTCATGCGTGATTCTTATCAGAAACACCCCGAGCCAGCACTATGTACGCGTCGAGACCCAAACACATCAATGGATAGTCTAACAAGACACCAGACATTGTTCCTCCAAGTCGCCTGGGAGAACGACAAGGAGCCGTCGTGCTTCATGTTCTTCCCTCTTTTTTATTTAAAAAAGAAAGAAACACAGACTGACATGAATCCCACGTGACACAGCTGAGGGTAAAAATTGGTTTAATTTTTACATCCCGCCACCCTCGCCACAGGGAGGAGACGGGAATCCCCAGAGAGACTTCCCACGCGAGCTGTATAGATTGAAAAGAAACATTGCAACATTGAGCTATGTAACACTTGGGTTAGGGCTCTCCGAGGAGGAGGCACTGAACCAATACACACTCAATAATCGAATCGAATCGAATACACATACAATAGAGCAGAACTCCTTTTTTGAAGTTCTACTCACCTTGACAATCTGAGGAGGAGGCTCTGAAACTCTGAGGAGGCTCCCTCACTGGGAAGGAGAGTCCGAACTCACAGAAGGCACTTCTCCCTGAGGAGGAGCTTCGTGAGGAGGAGCTCTGACAACTCCCTGAAACAGATCCATAACATGGAACCTGAACAACTCACGGAAGTCTTACCAATAGAGACGCGATCAGTGACGTACTCTATGGCGGGGGAATTTCCGCAGTGCACACGCCCAATTTTCCAGGCCGTGGGACCAGGAAACTCCCCCCCCCTACCCTGTAATGTGCCGAACAGCAACGTGACAGGAACCCTGAAGGACAGGGGGTTTTAACCCCTGACCAATCAGAAAAGGGGAGGAAAGGATTACCAGTTCACCCCTTTACGACCCCTCCCCCCTGATACGATATAATGACAAAGTAGAGCATGACACAGTCATAGCATGCTACATGAAGCATCTAACAGCTTCACATAGCTCATGTGCTAACCTGCTATCTGAGTTTGACTAAGGAAAAACACAGAACAGAGAGGGCCCCTTCAAGAGCCCCGGTCCAGACTTACACATGTGCTTCTGTGGGCCAAACCTAACCCAGTTGTAGATCACAACGACACACACAACCCTTCATCACAACAAAAAATGGCAAAAGTACACTCTTACTACAGAGGAACGCCGTTTTCCATACCGAGAGAAGACACAAGTCCTTGATTATGTAATGGCCACAGACCTTGCTAAGCACACATGATAAGTGACCAAACAACCTTTTCTTCAGGAAAAAATAGTTTCTCAAGCGGAAGCACAACCCCAGCAACTTAAGCTGAGGGTTACATCGTATCCCCACAAACACAGTGACACAATATATTGTAACAAACATGTTTGAGAGGAGGGGGGGGGAAGCCCCAGGGAACCGGGGGGTCACCCCTCCTATCTTACCCTTGATACGACCAAGTTGAACAGGTACCCCTGTTAATATGTGAACATGCTGTTCATTGTCATCACAGGCTGAGAAAAGATTCATTCCTCAATCACATGTCACTAAGCATAGCTTCACAGGTTAACTAACTTTAACTAACTTTAACGTTAACTAACCCTCTTAGTTGTGAGTTCACCCACGTTACAACGTTACATGAACACACATGTTCTCATCACAACTAACCAGTTCATTTTTACACATGTAAAAAACAACGCCGATTTACTATGGAGAGAGAAGCTATACCAGTGACAAGACAATTCACACACAACACGCGTCGTATCCTCAATGTATTGCAGCAACACATGTTTTGGAAACATCGTTATTACAAAACATTTAGAAGGGAAGAAAAGAACATCAAAGGGATAATAGCGGGACAGGTAGAACATAAATTATTTTTGTATGCGGACGATATCTTATTGGTATCCAGCAATCCCCGAACAGCAGCTGGGGTCATTGGAACTATTATCGAGTCCTTCTCCGAAATATCTGGGTACACAATCAACTGGAGCAAGTCAGAAGCAATGCCTCTCTCTAAATGTTGTCCCCCTGATATCAGAAGGGGGTGGCAATACAGATGGATGCCGTCAGGGTTGATATACCTAGGAATAAAGCTGATCCCAGGTCTGAAAGAGTTGATGCAAACCAATATTGCCCCTATAATCGAACACATTAGTGCTCTGACCCAGAATTGGGCCAAAATGAATATGTCCCTCCTGGGAAAGATAAACCTAGTAAAAATGATATTGGCTCCCAAATTAAATTATATCCTATATATGTTGCCGCTGACTCTCCCGACCCAATTACTCAAACAGTATGACAAAGTCATTAATGTTTATCTGTGGGGGGGGCAAAAGGCCGCTATTTGGACGGGCCAAAATGTATGCAGCAAAGGAAAATGGCGGCTTATCCCTGCCTAAACTAGACTGGTATCACTATGCATTCTCGCTCTCCCAGCTCTCCAAACTGAATCACTCGTCTGAGGAGGCACCTGCTTGGGTCAAGATGGAGGAGGAAATGATATATCCCTCATCTCTGGAATCCTTCCTGACACAATCAGACAGACCTATACCTTTTAAAAACCCTTTAATGGCATTTATCAGGGAAACTTGGAATCAATCGCACAAAATGACTGGTGATAGCCCATATTTAACTACGAGAGCCTCTATATGGTATAATAAGAAACTAAAGATTGGTAAGAAATCAGTCATATGGGACGATTGGATTAAAAGGGGGATACATGTACTAGGGGATATAGCCGGGGAGGATGGGGTCTTGCCTTTTGAGGATATTAAAGAGGATTTTGATATAGATAATAAAAACTTTTATAAATTCCTACAGATTAGACATTGTATATCGTCATCAATAAGAGGACCAAAGTGTGGCCCGATTACTGCAATTCAAGAAATATTCTATAAAGGATGGCGTAGGAAAGGCGGTGCGTCAAGATTTTATGATGTTATAAGAGAATACAATGCACCCAAATTGGCGGGTCTGAGATTGAGCTGGGAGAACGATGTACGTGAGGATATTACTGAGGAAATGTGGGAGAAACTGGTGTCCAAATGGAGTAAATTCTCTAGGGAGGCGCAATCACAACTTATTTTTTACAAAGTGTTGAACAGAAGCTATTGGACGCCTAGTAAACTGGCCAGACTGAAATTAAGGGACAGTGACATCTGCTGGAGATGTGAGAAGGAGACTTTACTGCACATGTTGTACGAATGTGAGAAGGTCCGGAAAATGTGGGATCAAATTGTGATATTCCTAAGTAAGGTCTTGAATGTGAAGATAAATAACGCCCCAATGGCATGTGTTTTGGGTATAGTACCGAAAGGGATTAAACTGCCTAAATACCGGGGAATGTGGTATAGAATGGCCATGATATCAGGATGTAGAATTGCATTACGACATTGGAAATCACCTGTTGATATTACTTTTAAAGAATGGATGGAACTAATGTTCCGGACAGCATCATATGAAAGGGTGACGTATAGAGTCGCAGGGAGAGAGGATATTTTCGCTGAGGTATGGGACAGTTTTCTACACCTGACTGAACGGTCTGGGGACAAATGATTAAGATGGGATTACAATATTATCAAGGATGAATATGAAAAAGGGGATTTGATCTGATGGTACTTGTGCTTTATAATGTATTGTGTATATATGTACATATATTTTATGTCCGGATGGTGTGTCTATGGAACGGTCACTGTCTCTATCACACTCACATGTGCGCAGGTATAGCCGCATACAAGTATCTAGGATACACATATTCATATGTGTACATAATAGGTTTACACACACTCATATACACAAGGATAAGGTATACACATCAGGGGCACACATACATGCACATACTCATTTATAGGAAATAGGCATACACATACCTACATATACACATAGTTGAAATATAAGCTTTCACTGACACATAAGGGGGATACACATGTACAGTATATAGGAGACACACACATACGTAGCTGAGACGCACATATATATACACATCTGAGATATACACTCACATAGGGGGCAAAGGCACACATGGATACGAAACACACACAAGAGATAGGAGTACAGTCACATACCAGGAAGATGCACACACACACATATGAGGCATGTACACATGCTTACGTGATACACGTACCCACATACATGTGTCGGAGACATGCGTGCATGCATGTTATCATGCACAACTGCATATGTCTGGGGCGCTTTCTCTCACATGCAATATGGAGAAGGGTGGCATCCCGATAGAGGATGCAGCACATACCTGCTCGAAGGTAGTTCGGTCTACATGCAAGGTATATATATCAGGAATGTATACGCATAATGTATAGTATAGTATGTTTCTTTTTTCGTAAGTCTTTTTTTATTTTCCATGTCAGTTATTAATGTATTTGTATGAGTCCTTTACATGTTTTGTATGTTCTTACAAAAAAGAAAAAGGCAAATCCTGGAAATTGAATATGATGATGTGGAAAGAGATGTTTGGAATGTTGGAGAGATTTGTGCAAAAAATAAAAATATAAAAAAAAAAAGAAGGGAAGAAAAGAAGAAGTGTTTAAAGTCCGGTCAGGACTCCTACCTTCACCCTGAGCGCAGGCCGAGAGGACTACAACACTGGTTAACGGGACACAGAGTCGAACCCAGCATCTCCTGCGTTGGTGACGAGGGTATGTCCGCTACAACACCCAGCCGCCGTTCTCCATGTTGACGAAGTCCTCGCTGGCACTGGCACCCGGGTGTAGGGTCGACTAACATCCTCTGTCAAAGATGACGTCGTAGTCAGAGTGTTTAAGGCATGTTATAGTCACAGTAACGTTTCAACAGTGTAGCATTAAGCTAACAGCCGTCCGACTGATAGCAACAAGCTAACGTTTACTAGCCTAGTAAACACAATGAACTAGCGCCGCAGCTAACAGCTGACTGGCTAACACAGTAGGCCACAAACTAGCACGCCAGCTAAGCAGCTATCACCTGAACTGTACACAATGACATAACAAGCCACACTTCAGACAGGCCGCTGTCCAAGTCCCTCCCCATCCTAAGAGGGAAGAGAAAAAGAAATGTCAAACACAGTTTTCAACGGTGATTTACCAGACATACAGCGGAGCCGGCACAATTCCCATCTGGGCTGCAGCCGACTTGAGCATGGAACTCCCGATAATGAAGATCCATGCCCACTTTTCCTCGTGCTTTAGGGTGTACTTCCACATTCATGTGAAAGATGGGGCCTGCATGGGACAGAGAAGCATCCGCTCGTCCAGAGAATCCCGGGTTTTAACCAGATCTCGGTCGCGGCCCACTAGGTTGACCATCATGGGTGTCAGACCAAGATCCTCCGTCCGCCGCTTAAGAAGCCGAGCAGAGGACCCCAGTCCGGGGTCGGCTTTCGTAAAATTGTCAGCTAACCCCCATAGCGTTAACAGACAACTAGCGCTCGCAAGCAAAACAGTACTCACCCAACACGGAAGCAACCCAGTTTCTCACAACAGCCGGTGCCTCCCACAGTCCAGCTGTATGACCGGAGGGTCAATACCCATCCAGCCGCAGCAAGGAGGACTGCAGTTGGGGAGTATATCAGCGGCGCGAGCCCCTAATACGAAAAAGCCGGTGGAGGTCGGAATGATCATCATCTTCCAGACACTCCAGTGACGAAGACAATATCGCCGTATTTTCTCGAAAATAGTGAGAGAGAAAATAAAGATATAATGTCAACGTATCTTCCCGTCTTCTGTTTTCCTCTCAACTTTCTTCTTGTCAAGTGGGGTATATACCAGGCACTTCCTTGTGGTGAAAGTGAAGAAGGAGGCGAGTAGGTGACCACACACCTGCTTATGAAGGTAAGCGGATAGGGGTGTGGCCAGACGGATGTTGGTCACTGATTCTTGAGAGTTGGGACAAAACATGTCCTACATAGAAAAGTCTAATTTATATAAAAAATAAAGAAATTCATAATGATTGACATACTCACAAAGTTACAGCTAAAGGTATTGTGTATACTGATTTGATGTTTTAGCACATATATTTGTTTTTTGGGGGATATTTGTTTAAATGAATAATCTGTGGTTAGAAGCTCCCATGTTAATTATCTTGTCCTCAGCAAGGGGTCACATTATTGACCAGCCCAAAAAAGCTTGAAAGACCTCTCCACTTGTGAAAACATACATATCAAATCAAAGATAAGGGTTATACATGTATAAAACAATGAATGCCATGAAACTCAAATAATATTGTCCATAAATCTACCTATCAAAGTCGTGTCCTCAGTTTATGTCAACTCTGTCAGACCTTTTCATAAACCTAATTAAATCAGGCAATAGCATGGCCAGCTCTATCCCTGAGGACCCCTTTTCCTTCCCCTGAATGTGGTGAATGCAACACTACCACACATGGTCTGGTAAGTTTTACACTTTTTGATATTTTAGACAAACAATGTCAATATTCCGATGGTCACAGCTGGAACATGTCAACACCGTCTCTCCGTTATTATACTTTAAAAAAACAATAGTGGATTGAATTCAAGTGTTTTAGTGAGATTATTAAGACAGCTAGCAACTGCCAAAAAAGTAGCTAGCTGTAGTGCACAATACAGGCTTGGAGGGAAAATGTGTGCCCTTTTGTCAACTCTGTCAGACGTCAACTCCATCAGATTTTGTGTCTGACGGAGTTGACAAATCCATCAATAACCTCATAATATGCTATTATACTATTTTTGAACATGGTAAAGGATTTAAATGTTATTTCAGAGTTTTATCTGCACAGAAGTGTGCATATAATAGCATGCATTACAATACACTTCTGACTTTTAGAGCATGGGCAGGCTGTGGTCTGCTTATTGAATAATTGTCTTACTTTCCCAGCACATGTTAATAAATAAATATAAATATATCACTTGTCTACGTTGATTGATTGATTGATTGATGTAAAATATGGTGCAGTGTGTAGTTTTCACTACCAAACATACACTCTTGCCTCTTATAGAGCGGGGAAGGAGTTCCATGTTGCCCTTTCATATCCCAGAAGGGCTACAAGACAGAAGAAAACAGTTATTCTTGTTATTTACTGTTTACTTAGATCATCAGAGCAAAGGTGCACAGTGGTAAACTGTGGATATTTCATCTAAATATCTTTATAATAATTCTTAATATAGGACTGGTTCATGCATGTCTAGATTGCTGCATCATCCTTTATGATTTAGATCCCGCTAAATGTGGCAACATTTACCAAATGTTTTTTTGCACCACGGGACCACCAGGTTAGTCAGTGATAAAAATAAACATGCTAGCTAGCTAACATAGCTAACGTTACCATGCATCATCATCGTCACTTTTTCCCCCCCATAAATCTTTTATTCAACTTCAGTCCTGATCATAACCATTTTTATTTTTCATTGTTCTTGTAATGTCAGATTAAAAATGAAATACTCTCACTTTTCTGATAAGAGTTGTTAAGTCTGACATTACAAAAACAAATCATTGCTAATCATTGACACATGATGATTATAACAATTATTAGCCTGTAATAACCCCCCCCAGAAAAATCCACTTTGCATTTGATATATTGAAAATATTTAAATGTTTGTGTGTTTTTTTAACAATAATTTGTGATGCCATCACAAACAATGGCATTTAAAGGGTAAACATTTTAAAGGTCCTGCACCAGCATGCAGGGAATTAAGTCTTTGTAACAAAAATCTTCCTGGTGGGGGACCCCCAGACCCCCTGCTTAAAAAGTGGCCCGACCTGGGCTATATTTCGCACTATATTTCCTGGCCTGAATAATTCCCCCAGTCCGGCCCTACGAAGGGGTAAAAATGGTCAAATCTGCCATTTTGAAATCCAAAATGATGTAGGTTAGAGTTATCATATCCGAAAGAATTATCCTATATTTGAATTCCCCACAAGAAACACATATTTTAGACACCCTCGGCCTCATGTTTGCACAAAAGTATGGCCCGCCCTAATATGATGACCACTGGTGGCTAGCCAAGACCATCGATGTGGATACTGATCAACAAGATGCATCCCCATGGTCCAACAGAAAAGGTTCTGTTTCTGCCCAGTTCAAGACATCATAGTGAAACTAATCGGAAATGCAGAAGGAAACGAAGAGGAGAAGTCAGTGAGAAAGTGAAGATCAGGAAGTGGTGTAGAAGAGGTAGATGAAAACAGGGACGAGAAGAAGGGCTCCTCGTCTCCATTACTGTTTTTGTTGTTGGAAACAGTGCATTTTGTAATAGTTGGAAACGGTGTATGTAAAGTTTGTTGTTATTACAATTGAGTTAACAAAATGTTCAGTATAAGACAAGGAGTTATTTTTTTTTATCCACTTTTTCTCCCATTTTCTATATTTTCTCCCATCCCAATTTCGTATCATCCAATTCAACCCTCCCCTGTCACGAACGCTGTTTCTTGCCTCCCACAAGCCGGCTGCAATGTGGACGAAGTCATACATAGCACAAGTCCCCTCCGGTACTTGATGTAACAGCAGTCGCATCTTTTCACCTGCGCAGCTCGATCTCTCAGTGGCGAGGAGTAACGCGTGGGAGGCTCACGCTGCCCCCGACACTTCCTGATTCTACTGCGCAGGCGCACCAACCGACCTGTAGGAGTCGCTGTCCACAACGGCCGATCCCCACCCATCAGTTTCCCACCCCCTAATACGGCCAATGTGTATTAGTATGAACGACCAGCTAAACTGAAAGCAATGTGGAGCGCTGGGCTCGAACAGGCAAGCCCAGCGTCTCCGTCATTCGTGGCGAGCGCCTTGCCCACTACGCCACGTAGCCGCCCCCTAGACAAGGAGTTATTAGTTCTTATCATTGTCACTTCCATCTGTTTATGCATGTGTTCATTTATCAGAGATGCATATACAATTTTGACAACTCCGTCAGTTTCTCGTCAACACCGTCAGAGCTTTGTCAACACCGTCAGATGTTTGTTTTTGTTAATTTTGGGGGAAATGCTCATTTCTTCTTCAGTTTATGTTGTTTAAGTAATAAAGGAGCATCAGATATTCATCCTCTTGTCTTATTTACTTAATGATATTTTTTTTTATCATATCAAAATTAAAAACAAAGTTTGAAAATGCAAATATTTCTAAATCTGGGTTTTCAGAATAGTGTGAAATTACACCTGAGGTTTATATATTATATTTGATTGCATACCAGAGTAACTAAACACTATTACAACATACTTCAGAACTTTAGATTCTTGTTGGACTGGAATAATTAGAATTATATACTTTTTTGTGTGTCTGACGGAGTTAACACAAATCAAATTTCAAAGGGAAACATGTGAATTTGTTTAAAATGTTTTTCTATGTAGAGCCCGCACCTTTACATGGTTAAATAGCTCAGACCTTTCTCTACATGAATATACAACTCTAATCAATATAGTGTGCATTCTCAAAATATAATATTAAAAAGTGTTTTGTCCCGAGTCTCAAGAATCAGTGTGGTATGTAAAGGTACATTGTGGATTTCTATTCAGTGCTGTGCACGAAGTGAGGTTAGTGCAGAATGACGCTGAGCGGAAGCCAGTATGATATAGAACGTCAGCTAGCGAGGTTGCACACCTATATCTTCTACTTTCATGAATTGTTTTCTACTCCTACTCTGCTTTAAAAAGATAATTCCGCACCATCATCCATTATTGAAATAGTGTCTTGATCTAGCACAGAATAGACGAGCCAGTCATGCTGTTGGTTTTATGATAAACAATGACTTCATAACTTACCTGCTAATGATAACGTTAACTAATCAAAATAATAAAGACACTTTCGCCACCATGACTGCGTATCAAACCCACCTTGTTGAGCATCTGCAACGACATAAACACACGGAGATGAGCAATGATTGTTTCTGAATCGTTAACCGTATGAGAAACAGGTAAATATTTACGAAATCTAAGTGATTTTCCAACCTCAGGGTTGATCTCCATCGAGTTGGTTAGAACTAGAGCGCTCGGTGAAGGCTGGCTGTTCGCGCATCACTCGGGGGGCGTGCTTCAGCGGCCAATCAGAGGAACCCGGAAACCGAACAGCATTGTAGAAGGCATAGACGCGCACAGAACTGTCTTTTTGTTATAGGGCCGACTATAGAGCACACTCTCCAATTGACGGAACACAGCGTGAGGAGAGCGTTCTTGGGGATGAATACTGGGAAAGCTGCAGGCCCGGATGGGATAACAGGACGAATACTTATGTCCTGTGCCAATCAGCTGGCTCCAGTGGTCACCACTATATTTAACCTATCCCTGGCCGAGTCCGTGGTCCCTGCCTGCTTCAAGGTGTCCACTATAATCCCTGTGCCAAAAAACTCCTCCCCAGCAGGCCTAAATGAAAACAGACCGGTGGCACTCACCTCTGTGGTCATGAAATGCTTTGAGAGGCTGGTCAAGGATTACATCTGTGCCTCCCTCCCCAGTAACATGGACCCATTGCAGTTTGCATACAGGACAAACAGGTCCACTGACGACGCGGTCTCCCAGGTACTGCCCAACATCTTTTCACACCTTGACAGTCAGAAGGGGGGATATGTGAGATTGCTGTTCATTGACTATAGTTCAGCTTTCAACACCATAGTCCCCACCAGACTGGTTGACAAGCTGATTGATCTGGGTCTGAACACCGCCCTGAGCGCCTGGATCCTGGACTTTCTGACCGACAGGCCCCAGGCGGTCAGGGTGGGTGGACACACCTCCAACTCAATCACCCTGAGCATCGGGTCCCCCCAGGGCTGTGTTCTCAGCCCCCTGCTGTATTTACTGTACACACATGTCTGTGTGGCCAGGTTCAGCTCCAACTCCATAGTGAAGTTTGCGGACGACACAGTGGTGTTGGGGCTAATCTCTAACAATGACGAGAAGGCCTACCGGAAGGAGGTTGATGTACTGGCACGTTGGTGCCGGGATAACAGCCTACTCCTGAACATTGATAAAACCAAGGAGCTGATCGTGGATTTTAGGAGAATACAGCAGGGTACACACAAGCCATTGTGGATAAATCGTAGACAGGGTGAGCAGTTTTAAGTACCTGGGAGTCCACATCACAGAGGACCTGACATGGTCAACTCACATAGACACTGTGGTGAAAAAGGCGAAACAGCGCCTCTACCACCTGAGACAATTAAGGAAGTTCAGAGTATCAGGAAAGATACTCCACTCCTTCTATTCCGGGGCTGTAGAGAGCATTCTGACTGGGAACATCACTGCCACTGGTTTGGAAACAGCATGGCCCAGGATAGGAAGGCCCTACAGAGAGTGGTGCGCTCAGCAGAATGGACTATGGGTATTGCACTACCACCCCTGCAGGACTTATACAATAGGAGGTGCAAATCCAGAGCCTGCAGAATAATGAAGGACCCTCACCACCCTGACCCCAACAACAGCCTGTTCAAGCTGCTGCGGTCAGGGAAGCGCCTCCGTATTGATGAAATCAAGGGTTTTAATTTTTTGTTATAACAACCTATAGATCTCAGTTTAACCGTGTTAAACTGTAAATGCTGAGACATACATCTCCTCTGTGTGTGTGTGTCATCCCATTGAAACCGGGGAAACACATTTGTGTGTATATACAGGATATATAATGCATTATTAGCAGGCGTTGTAGGTCTAAAGGGTTATAACATGTAGGTAAAGTACATATCTATAGAGATATTAGTTTAAACATTGTATTGTGTGTTGAACTTTGAAACGGTAAGACAGACAGAGTCTGGGCACAGGCTCTGTGGGAGTGATAGCAGCCAGAGGCACCGAGGTCATCGGCCGAGGTGTTTTAGCATCAACAAAGATAGCTGGTCGGCTAGGGAGGGGAGAAGCCGTTGCTATAGTGATGAGATAGGGTGGGGTTGCTATGGGCTAGAAGCCGTTGCGAATATACTTTATAGTTGTGAGTTCTTCCGGTTTGACTCAGACTAGGAGACGGGGCAGATGCGTAGGCACATTGACGGGGAGACAGCAGTAAGCTGGAGGGTGGGGGATGGGAGGCCCTCCACCCTCCGGAGCCACTAGATAGCTAGCTTCGGCTAACAGGGAAGGCTTTTGGCTAACCACTGGGCCGCAACAGTCATCGAGCTGATAGCAGGAGAGATCGGTAGAATTAATGAATTTAATAGACTTCTCAAAAACTTTCAGAACTGTTTCCATCTTGTACGAGTCTATGTTTATGGAATAAACATCAAGGAAAGAGACAACGATTTCGAGTTCATTCTTTGTACGAATGCATTAACGCGGTGAAACAGTGTTACAGCCAGGATGGGGGGGGTCGATTTCCAAGTAAGATAACCATCATTCATCAAAAAATAAACACAGCGCAGAGACTTCACGGAATGGCAGATGATGATTGATAAGGCTGTAAACACTGATATCTAACAGTATACACGCACATTGAACGACCACATCAAACAAGAACCCACCTCACCCCTGCCCACTTTGACAACCTAGGATGGCTTAGAGTAGACGACAGAGTACAGCAACTTGCAATGGGCCTGGTCTACAAGATACACTATACGACTAAGGTACCCATGTACATGTCAAAATACTTCCCAAAGGTCAGTGAATACCACAACCACTACACCAGAGGAAGATCAACAAATCATGTTAAACCCAGATTCGGCTCAAACAAGGGACTAAACACGTTTCGCAATTATGCCACATCAATGTGGAACGCCCTACCCAAAGCTGTAAAGGAATGTGAATCCCTACCCACATTCAAAACCGCTCTTAAAGAGCACCTACGGGAGGCTGCAATTCGAAACTGGCCACCGTAAATGCCCAAACCCCCCACCACCTCCTAATAGACAGTCTCCTCCCCACAGCATGTATATATTCCCTCCCCGCCGTATGTATATTTTTCTCCCACCCACCCACCCCCTCCAAATGTACAGTCTCCACCCCACCGTATGTATATTTCTCTCCCACCCACCCACCCCCTCCTAATGTACAGTCCCCTCCCCATCATATGTATATACTCTGTCAGGATCTAGGGGTAACAGTACTGTATATTTGAATACCATTTATGTCAAAAATGTATCAGTACTAAATACCTATATGTCCCTATGCCATAAATGTCATGTATGGTGTGTATGTAATAAATGTCTATATGAATTGAAAATGGGGGACCCTGATGTAAACAAGACAAACGTCTTTCTCGGGTCTGCATCCCCTTAACAATTGTGTGTATTGAGCCGTACTGTATTGTACCCATTCTGCAATCTGTTAAATAAAGTTTTCATTAATTCATTCATTCATTCATTCATTCATTCATTCATTCATTCATTCATTCATTCATTCATTCATTCATTCATTCATTCAAGAACAGAGAGACTAAGGCTCAGCTTCTTCCCTCAGGCCATCAGAACAATGAACACGGATCTCTCCACACACAAGCACACATGAACACACACATACACGCACACACACAACACAACATTCTGCACTCGCACATACACAAACGCACCATAGGTCACTTTAAACACACAAGAAAAGGACACTTTAAATGAAGGAAAAGGACACTTTAAGAAATTAACTTGTTGTGATTGTTGCATAGTATAGTTAGTAACAGCAAGTATAGCATAGGGACATAGAAGAAAAACTGCACATTGTATAGGAGTGTACATAGGATCCAGTGCCTTGAAGCGATTTATTAACATGTCTATTTACCATGTCTATTCCAGTTATCTTTTTATTATTATTACTATTGTTTTATTGCACAATCGTAGCGGGCATGGCCAACCACATTTCACTGTATGCCCTGGTATGTATGTGATGAATAAAATCTTGACTAGTAGGATTTCAGTTTTGTCCTTGTTTAATTTTAAGAAATTGTTGCTCTTCCATTTATTTATTGCTAAGATACAGGCAGAAATGGAGTTAATAGCTGCAGCATCATTTGGTTAAGCAGAGATGTACAATTGTGTGTCATCCACATAGCTATGGAAACATACATATTGTGTTCTCTAACGATGTCCCCAAGTGGCAGCATGTATAGTGAGAATAATAGTGGACTGAGGCAGCTCCCTTGTGGAACTCCATAGTAGGTGTCATGTTTCTCAGAAGCATGATCTCTAAGTCTGAAGTAATACTTTCTCCCTTTGATATATGTTCTGAACCAGTTTAATACACAGTCAAAAATGCTTTTCGAAATGATCAATTAGGACATCATGGTCAATAATGTTGAACACTGCGCTTAGGTCTAAGAGCACAATTGAGACCTTATTTGCATCAGAGTTTAGTCTGGACTATTTGGACAATGGCATCTAAAAGACCCCAATGGAAGAGCCCTTTGTCTGGATAAAGATTTCTTAGATTATAGGGATTATATATGACCTTTCAATCAGGGAACAGACAAAACCTTCACCTCTTTCAAACTGCACCAAGGCTGCTACTGATTATGCCGACAGCGGTCTTGACGAAAGCTATTCGAAGCTCTCATTTTAGCGAGGAAATATGATAGGAGGAATATTCCTTTCTCCAAAGACAACCACTTTAATTAGGTTTCAAGCTGTCGTTAACCATCGATCGACTGAATGTCAAGCCAAGTAATGGGCTCTCTATATACCGATCAATCATAGATGTTGTCTGCTCGAAAAACAAGAGATGAAATTAGCTTTGACTCCTTGCATTTTGAATTCCCCATTCGTCGGTCAGAGTCGAGACAAATTTTTATTAAAATGCTTGTTAATTAACTTAGGTAAATTATTCTTTCACTTTTAATACAGAAAGGCAATAGTTCAATGAAGAAAGTGTTGGTCTATGAAGGGAAGGGAGAGAGAAGGAAGGTAATATCTTTTAACCCGTCCCATTATCCCATGAACTACCCACCTCATACTATAGTCTACCCATATACTCTGTATTATGATAGCATGTACGACAGTGCTGTATATATACCCATATTTATATTTACATTCATATTCTATATTTACAGCATATATATATCCATTTGTGATAATATAACTGCATACAGTATAACCCCTCTATATACTTACTGAAACACTTGCAAATAACCCATAGCTCTGTAAATAGCATGATAGTATACAAATGCTGTATATACATATATATTTATTCTCACCACATTATATACCACACCTTTCTGAATTTACCTGCACATAGTCCTTTTACATATAGTATCTGTAGATACTATATCTATATCTGTACATATCCTCCTCATACTAGTTATGCTGCTGGACAGTATGACTACTACCATACTGTCTTTACACCTGTATCCCTGTACATATTGTACTTTGTACATACATCTGATTAGCACTACACTCAGTAGTATTTGTATATTTTGTACTTGTACGTATTTTCGTTGTACTGTGCTTGTGCTGTATAAGGACAATACATTTTAATCTAATCTAATTATATTCATCATAGTATTCTCATGGAGTGTTATGCCTTGGTAACACTTTAGTTAGATAGTCCATTGTAGACTCTCTACGTCTTATCAATAGTCAGTAACAGTCTTATCAGTTATCTGTCAACAGGGTGTACTGTCATCACTTGTTAGCCAAGCTGCGAGCCGTAACTCATAATTTTCACTAGGGATGTCCCGATCACGTTTTTTTGCTCCCGATCCGATCCCGATCATGTGATTTTGAGTATCTACCGATACCGATCTTTCCCGATCCGATAAAAAAAAAAAAACTTAAACTCATTCTGAGGCCTTAGTTTTGGTTTTAAATTGCATATCATCATTCATTTATTTATTGTCACACAGAGCAGAAGAATTTTGCCAAAACAAACCAATAGTATCCAGCTGCAGAACGGCAGATCAGCCACACTCTCAGACCCAAACGCATTTCCTTTGATTTAATTATACATCAAATGATTTATGTCAAGGATTGCAATGCCTCGCTTGAATGAAGTTAACTTTTCACCTGGATAACGTCAACATTCAGGGTGAATGTAATGTGAGAAATTGGGATAAAAAAATTATTATTATTATTTGGGTCTGAGAGTTTGGCTGGTCTGCCGTTCTGCAGCTGGATACTATTGGTTTGTTTTGGCAAAATTCTTCTGCTCTGTGTGACAATAAATAAATGAATGATGATATGCAATTTAAAACCAAAACTAAGGCCTCAGTATGAGTTTAAGACGTGAACATGGTCATGTTTGTTGAATAAAAAAAAAAAAGTAAAAAAAAAAAAATTGCAGATTTTTATAAAAAAAATTGGCGATCCCGATCTTCGGGAAATCACGGATCGGGACATCCCTAATTTTCACGATAGGAAAATGTTGCTTAGAAACCTATCGCTTAATTTAACCCTAACCTTAAATATTCTGCTACCTACAATTTCTTTTTTGTTGAAGATACCTAGTCAACTGATGAGAGGTAGATACAGTACTCTACACTGATGAGATGTAGATACAGTACTCTACACTGATGAGATGAAGATACAGTACTCTACACTGATGAGATGTAGATACAGTACTCTACACTGATGAGATGTAGTTACAGTACACTGATGATATGTAGATACAGTACACTGATGATATGTAGATACAGTACTCTACACTGATGAGATGTAGATACAGTACTCTACACTGATGAGATGTAGATACAGTACTCTACACTGATGAGATGTAGATACAGTACTCTACACTGATGAGATGTAGATACAGTACTCTACACTGATGAGATGTAGATACAGTACTCTACACTGATGAGATGTAGATACAGTACTCTACACTGATGCCTGATGAGATGTAGATACAGTACTCTACACTGATGAGATGTAGATACAGTACTCTACACTGATGAGATGTAGATACAGTACTCTACACTGATGAGATGTAGATACAGTACTCTACACTGATGAGAGGTAGTTACAGTACTCTACACTGATGAGATGTAGATACAGTACTCTACACTGATGAGATGTAGATACAGTACTCTACACTGATGAGATGTAGTTACAGTACTCTACACTGATGAGATGTAGATACAGTACTCTACACTGATGAGATGTAGATACAGTACTCTACACTGATGAGATGTAGATACAGTACTCTACACTGATGCCTGATGAGATGTAGATACAGTACTCTACACTGATGAGATGTAGATACAGTACTCTACACTGATGAGATGTAGATACAGTACTCTACACTGATGATATGTAGATACAGTACTCTACACTGATGATATGTAGATACAGTACTCTACACTGATGCCTGATGAGATGTAGATACAGTACTCTACAGTCTACACTGATGAGATGTAGATACAGTACTCTACACTGATGAGATGTAGTTACAGTACTCTACACTGATGATATGTAGATACAGTACTCTACACTGATACCTGATGAGATGTAGATACAGTACTCCACTGACACTGATGAGATGTAGATACAGTACTCCACTGACACTGATGAGATGTAGATACAGTACTCCACTGACACTGATGAGATGTAGATACAGTACTCTACACTGATGAGATGTAGATACAGTACTCTACACTGATGAGATGAAGATACAATACTCTACACCAGGGGTCAGCAACCTTTTTGACATGGAGTGCCTGTTTGAAATATAGTTGTAACTAGTGTGCCTCAACAATATTCCATGCATCGTACATTTTTCTTCTCATAATCAGGTATTTTTTATGATCATTTTTACATTATTACATCATTATTGTTATTGTTATTATTAACAATATTATTATGATGGTTGTATCAACCCTAAATCTGAGTTGGGGGGGGGGGGGGGGGATGCAATGCAGACAAACAGCTGCATACAGTGCGACCATTTCACTCACATTTGCCCATTCATTTTTGGACACATCACACACCATCGGTGTGTGTACTGTACGTGTGCTGTCATAGCTCCACCTACAGGCCTAATGGAGAACACCAGGAGAACACCAGGATGTGAATGGAGGGTGAATGTGAGGTATATCGTGTAAATACGTTTTGATTGATCGCAAGACTACACTGTAAAAAATAAATAAATAATAAGTTACCAGAACTTAAAAATATTGAGTTCAGTTACTGTGCATTACGGTTTTCAGTTTTCAACCCATAATAAGTTAACAGAAAAATAAGTACACAACCACATTAATTTCAACCTAATAAAACTATGTTTATTGTCATTGTTTTAAGAACACAAGTTGACCTGGTAATACTCACATTTTGAGTAAAGAAATTTGCTTTTAACATGTGCAATGTTCAATGAAATAGAAAAATAAATAATAATTTTTTAAGCCATACCACCTTCTGGGGAAATACTACTAACTACTACAGAAAAACTTGAGTAATACGTTTTTCTACAACTCAAGTTCAGACCTATGTTACTCTATTTCATTAGCACTAAAAGTGAATTCTCTTTCTGGAATCAGAAACTACAGAATGTCATCTTTCAAAAGAGACCAGGCTCATGCATGTGCTATAAGTATAAAGTATGTTGTTTTGGTTTGCAAAAAAAGTATGCAGTCACTAAAATTGCCAATTTTGGGGGCGCAGGTTAAGGATCTGATTATATTACAAATTGCATGCCAACCAAGATGTCTACAATGATGATGTAATGGAGTGAACAAAACGAGCTATTTTCACCTGTAGGTCAAACAAACGAAAGGAACGACTTCCTTGTGCTAAATCAGTCTATAAAAATGAAATGATTTTCCTTCTTCCTCCTCTTTTCCTTCCTTTGCACAACCGCAGATAAACAGATGTGTGTGTTGCCTCTAAATGCCTCCATCTGTGGAGCTGTTCTAAGTCAGTGTGGGTGGGGGGTATGAATGAATGATAATTTATATAGCGTTTTTCTAGACACTCAAAGCGCTTTACAATGTAGACGTTTCCTCATTCATCACCACTGTGTAGCATCCAACCTTGGGTTACACAGGCTCAACGGCTGCCATACACTGGCACCAGGCACACATCACACTCCACAATGGCTGAACGGCTCAGGAGACAGGGATTGATATCAGTCACTCCAATCACGGGGGAAGGAGACCTGATTGAGAATTTGGTCAGGAAAGTCAGGGAATCCCCTACTCGTTGCGATAGGTGCCCTGGGTGAGAGGAGGGGGTGGGGGGAGGGAAGGAAATCAAGTTATGCAACCAAGATGTTTCAACAGAAGATATTACTTCCTCTTCTGCTTCTATCTGTGTAACTCCATGTGCACTGATATCAAATAATATCAAATACATCAAATAACAGGTCACAGTCACAGTCAGGTGGTAATATATCAAATGGATACTTGGTATCTGCTTACCTGCAATCAAATAACGGTACTTCACAATATCACACAAAAGTGTGGGTGACGTGGAGCCACTTCACACACCAGCGAGGGGAATCGTTGGCAACTTCACCCCGCTGTGCTTTGCGCCAGTGCTGGGAAAACGTTTAAGCTCTCTCTCTTTTGCCTTCAGGCAGCAGCTTTTAGCTCAGAACTGGAAAAACAGCATTTTGAAAAGAAGAAGAAGAAGAAGAAGAAGAAGAAGAAGAAGAAGAAGAAGAAGAAGAAGAAGAAGAAGAAGAAGAAGAAGAAGAAGAAGAAGAAGAAGAAGAAGAAGAAGAAGAAGAAGAAGAAGAAGAAGAAGAAGAAGAAGAAGTGTCCCTTGTGGATCAGAGGTGTGCTGAAGGACATAGAGTAACTATGTGGGCTGTGGGCTTTGTAATGGAGCCACACACCATTAGCTATCACTAAGCCCATCCATCTTGTAACTGAGGGGTTACAAAACCCTGACTGTATTAAAGATTGTGATAGATTAAACCACTGCTAGTTATGTACTTTAATTACTGGCCAGACAGTACATCAAATATATATGGTGAACACCCACAAGAACACGGCATTGACACAGATATACTATTGGAGGGTAATTTATTATTATTAGGCAACGTTAGGTTACAGAATGAGAATTAGGGTCGCGCTTGTATGGCGAAGAATATACGTAAAGTCAGTCAAGAGCATAAGTCACTAAGAATAGCAGGAATCCTATGATGGGTCTAAGCTGACGCCACCTGTGGTGTAGTAGCAATTATATAGGGCAACACCGGTACCAACTGGAGACAATGGGTAGAGGAATGTTCGGGTACTCCGTCTGAGTCAACGAGGAATAAAGAGACTCCAGGTACAGGAGTCGGTGCTTGTACTCCCTTGATCCGCAGACAAAAGCAATAGTTGTAATCCAAGATGCTCGACAGCATTGACGACAGCTAGCCAGCCCCTTCCACGAGGCAGGCCCG
The DNA here is from genome assembly GCF_963971535.1 of Notolepis coatsorum. Classification (NCBI taxonomy): domain Eukaryota; kingdom Metazoa; phylum Chordata; class Actinopteri; order Aulopiformes; family Paralepididae; genus Notolepis; species Notolepis coatsorum. Next base: position 56,067,312 of record NC_140167.1, read on the forward strand.
AGTGGTAATCCTCACGAGGTTAAATCCCAAATGATAGTGGAAATCAACGGTGCTCTTCTCCGGTAGTCACGTCCCAAAGCAATATAATCCAACCAGGAATGGTTCTGCAATTGCCGGCGCCGATTCTCCTGTGTACTATACTTCACATTAAACTAGGTCGAACTTGACGTTACTTCACTAAACTCTGACACTTTTACTATTCTATTCGCACCTGTTCTAAACGCACGGTTGCTCACTTCAATGTTACCGAACCTGTCACACTGCTGCTTTAGATGAACTGAATGAACGAAGCGCTGCTGTTTACACCTGCGCCGTATTTATACTTAAGTGAATATCTAGTCCCAACCTCAGTCCTTGTCTCGTATTACTACGCTGACTCTGGGCATGTTCTGACATGCCTGCAGTTGTCTTTGAACTTGCCGTTGGGGGCTTGCGCGTTGGCGCCTGGGGGCGCTGTCCAATAGGAGAGCGAATATTACTCTGGTCTGTACGCAGGTAAAGGGATATTCCGTGTATATATATAAATAATATACAAAGTATATCAAACAATAAAGGGATATTCTCAGTTTAATCTGGCCCTTCACAACACATCTCAATCATGCCAGTCCCCTCAGTTGACAGTTAGAGGTGTGACAGTTAAGGCCCTCCCATAGTCGAGCGGAGCGTACGCGGACCGGACTCCGCGGAGGTCCATGCGGACTCAAAGCGGACTCAAAGCGGACTCCAAGTGCGAAGCTCCAATTTTCTAACCGTGCGGACGTCCGCACCGCTCACTTGGTGTCACAAAACGCTGCTCGGCGACCTGCATTTAATGTGACACCGATCTGCATTTACTCTGAACACTCGCTCCGTGCCAAGTGAGAGTAGGGCAGGATCATGATTAAATGGGTAGGATTGGTCCGGTAAAACGTTGGCAGGTAGATGACGCTAAATTTAGGAAATTGGTCCGCGGAGGTACGCTCAACTATGAAAGCTCAAACGACTGCAGACATGCCGCGCAAAGTCCGGTCCACGTTCCGCTCGACTATGGGAGGGCCTTTAGAAGTGTGACAGTTAGAGGTGTGACAGTTAGATGTATGACTTGGCCATAATAAGGTCATTTATAGGCCTGATATTCTAGATTCTATATTCATATTTAAAATAGCTAACAGAGATTATATACATATGATGGGGAGGAGACTGTACATTAGGAGGGGGTGGGTGGGGCGGCTAGGTGGTGTAGTGGGCAAGGTGCTCGCCACCAATGCAGGAGACTCTGGGTTCGAGCCCAGCTCTCCGCATTGCTATCAGCTTGGCTGGTCGTTCATACTAACACAATTGGCAGTGTTAGGGGTGGGAAAGCTGATGGGTGGGGATCGGACGTTGTGGACAGCGACTCCTACAGGTTGGTTGGTGCGCCTGCGCAGCAGAATCAGGAAGCGACGGGGGCGGCGTGTCCCTCCCACGCAGACCCCCGCCGCTGAGAGATCGCGCTGTGCAGGTGAAAAGATGCGACGGCTGCTTCCTCGGGTACCGGAGGGGACACGTGATGTAAGGCTTCATCCACATTGCAGCCGGCTTGTGGGAGGCATGGCCTAACAGCGTTCAAGACAGGGGAGGGTAGAATTGGACAATACGAAATTGGGATGGGAGAAAAATAGAAAATGGGAGAAAAAAGTAGATCAAAACTATGAAAGCTCAAACGACTGCAGACATGCCGCGCAAAGTCCGGTCCGCGTTCCGCTCGACTATGGGAGGGTGTAGTAAATTCCCACAGACTTTCTACAATAATTTGAGGTTATTGTAGCACAATACAATGAGATTGATTATCTGGAAGGAGGAGGAAAGATTCATACCGATAGAATTGTTGGTCTCCTCATTCTGACTTAGCAGATGAGGAATAAAACGTTTACGCCAGACAAACCAGAATTGTATTTCAACTCAACTGATTTATTTGAGTCAGGGCCAGGAGTGAATAAAAGGTTGACTTTTACATACAAAAGATGATCAGATAACCTTAACAGCTGTCTGTTGTACAGAAATATCACAATCAGGTTTGCATCTCAAACCTCAATACTGCACATCAAACAGTCACCTGGTTAACATAATTTGAACATACATGGTTTACTGTACACATTATACATGAGTAAATCTGGTCTACAGATCAGGGATCTGTACATTACTCTAATCTATAAACAACCATTGGTGTTTCCCATGATTTACTCACGTAAAATGCAATCAGCTCACAGTAGTTTCTGGGTGGACGAAGCGGTGGAGGAGCCCCCAGACCCCCTTTGGGTGGGTCCGGCCTGAGAGCTCCTGAATAACCCTATGTAGGGCCTTATATCCTATCATTTCTAGCCAATAATACATATGGCTGGTCCAATCCAGCGTCTTCTTGTGGGGGTTGATCTCTTGTGGGGGGTTGGTGTTTTCTTCCTGTTGGGGCTGGTTACCCCTTTGATCTCCTGTGTGGATCTTGACTCAATACCCAGAGGGGCCGCTAGTGGCCCCCGTCACTGTCTTCCTGGATGGGTCTGTCCCAACAGAAATCTCCTCTTGAATGAATGAATGAATGAAAACTTTATTAACAGATTGCAGAATGGGTACAGTGCAGTACAGCTCAATACATACAATTGTTAAGGGGATGCAGACCAGAGAAAGACTTTCGTCTTGTTTCCACCAGGGTCCCCCATTTCCAATTCATCTTAAATGAATAATATATAACTTTAACATTCCTTCTATATGGCTATAGATGACTAATATCATCCAAGTACAGTCAGTGCTTTCTAAGACTGATACCAGACATCATATGAGACCTTTTGATACTAAACAGTTGATTAATAGATTACTTTGTTTGTGAGTTAGTGTCCATGCTTCAACAAGTCTAAACTGGTCTGCCCTGTGTTCAACCCAGCTGTCTCTGCTTCTACATTTACATACTGTCAATTCAAGTGTTGTTTGTTCTCTAAATTCGTCATTGCTTGAGTGGGGGTTGAAATAACTGTTGCTGTTGTTATCTGATGCAACTGTCTCACTGACAGTTGAGACTGTTTTAGCCACTGAGTCCACTCTGCTATTGAAAGGTACATCTGGCTTTATATTTATGGTTCTCCAATTTATTCACACATATTAATTATGAAATTCCAAGGCAATATTACCACAAGGGCCTTTAGAAGTGTGACAGTTAGAAGTGTGACAGTTAGACGTATGACTTGGCCATAATAAGGTCATTTATAGTCCTGATATTCTAGATTCTATATTCATATTTAAAATAGCTAACAGAGATTATTATACATATGATGGGGAGGAGACTGTACATTAGGAGGGGGTGGGTGGGTGGGAGAAAAAATATACATACGGTGGGGAGGAGACTGTCTATTTGGGTGGGGGGGGGCGTTGGGCCTTTACGGTGGCCAGTTTAGAATTGCAGCCTCCCGTAGGTGCTCTTTAAGAGCGGTTTTGAATGTGGGTAGGGATTCACATCATTTTACGGCTGTGGGTAGGGCGTTCCACATTGTTGTGGCATAATTGCTAAATGTGTTTAGTCCCTTGTTTGTGCCGAATCTGGGTTGCACATGATTTGTGGAACTCCCTCTGGTGTTGTGGGCATGGTATTCACTGACCTTTGGGAAGTATTTCGACATGTACATGGGTACCTGTGTGGTGTCTCTACGTCTTATCAATAGTCAGTAACAGTCTTATCAGTTATCTGTCAACAGGGTGTACTGTCATCACTTGTTAGCCAAGCTGCGAGCCGTAACTCATAATTTTCACGAAAGAAAATGTTGACCTTTGGGAAGTATTTCGACATGTACATGGGTACCTGTGTGGTGTAGTGTATCTTGTAGACCAGGCCCATTGCAAGTTGCTGTACTCTGTCGTCTACTCTAAGCCATCCTAGGTAGTCAAAGTGGGCAGGGGTGAGGTGGGTTCTAGGAGTAAGGTCAAGTAGTAGTCTGACCAGTTTGTTTTGTGATGTTTGTAATCTTGTTTTTAGCGCCTTTGAGGTGCTTTGGTACCATGAGGTGCAAGCATAGTCGTAGTACCCTTGAATGAGTGCTCCTGCCAGAGTCTTCAGGGTATTCTTGTTTACCAGAGAGGAGATCCGGTACAAGAATCTAGTTTGTTGGTTGACTTTATTGATTACATTGGATGCCATTTTGTCACAGGAAAGATTTGCCTCTAGGATGGAACCTAGGTATGTTATTTCATCTTTCCTTGTGACAATATTGTCACCCACTGTAACTGAGAAGCCGTCGGTCTTGCTGAGTTTGTTATTTGAACCAAAGAGAATGGACTCTGTTTTACCCAGGTGTAATGATAGTTTGTTATCAGCGAGCCAGGTGCATATTCTGCCGAGTTCTGAGCTGAGGGTTTTTTCAACCTGTAACTTGTTCTTGTCAGAGACCAGCAGGGCTGAGTCGTCCGCGAACAAGAACAAGTTGCAGTCACAAGCTGACGACATGTCATTTGCATAAATTAGGAACAGTAGCGGTCCTAGTATGCTTCCTTGTGGACAAGGGCGTAACTCTGTTGTCAGTGGTGGGGGGGACACATTTGGGGGCGTGGTCAGTGGCGGAGGGTGCTACGTATAGTTGTATGGTCGCGGGGGTGGGTGTAGATTTTTTTTTAAATCAGTTGTGCAAGTCAATTTTGGTGAGTTGTTTCTATATAATTCACTTATGACAAGTCATAATGCAGCGCGAGTCTCGGAACGTGCATACTACGTTGTGTGTATGAGAGAGAGAGAGAGAGAGAGAGAGAGAGAGAGAGAGAGAGAGAGAGAGAGAGAGAGAGAGAGAGAGAGAGAGAGAGAGAGAGAGAGAGAGAAGAGAGAGAAGAGAGAGAGAGAGAGAGAGAGAGAGAGAGAGAGAGAGAGAGAGAGAGAGAGAGAGAGAGAGAGAGATTGCGCTATTTATCACTGTTTCACACCAAACTGGGGAGGGGTGTTAAGGCCTCTGCATGCTACAGAAACTGCAAAGCAACTGCAACACAACATCGACAAAGCTCCTTTATGCTTCTGCAACATCGACGCACAGCCTATGCAACATTGTACCCCGGATGTAGCTAGGTTCCCTAGATGAAACTTCCCTTCTCAACCAACCCATTGATAACAAGCAGAAAAAGAAGCATTATTTTTACTTCCGGTCGGGGGATTTCAAAATAAAAGAGCGACGTCTAAAAGCACCGTAAATACGTTTATTTTGTACATTATATAACGTTAACACGAACCTAAACTAATCTAAAGTTAGTTTAGGTTCGTGCTAACGTTAGATAATAGATTTTTTCTGCTAGGTACTTTCAGCTGAAATAGTCAATGCAAAAGTGAGCTCTCCTAAGAATCACTTAAATAGAATCTCATTAAATCGATTTAAAGCAGCCACGCCTGCCCTGGGTCAAGCTGATCAGACCTGGGAGCAAGTGTGGCTGCGCACCTGTTGCACATTGAGGTAATCAGTGTGCACAGGTTAAATTGGCCATCCTCACACATGCTGAGGAGAGCTTCACCTGTCGTGACAACAATGTTCCATTTGCTCTGGCTTGTGCCATATTGCCACCTCTTCAATAAACCGCTCTGCTGTTATATAATTTCTGCCTGTGTCTCTGTCAGAGAGCCCTGTAGAAAGACACTTTGGTAGCGTGTGGCAGGGTCTGCTAGAATCTGCATTGTTTTTGTTGTTGTTGAATCAAATAAATTATTGATGTCAACTTTCCCTCAAGCAATTGTACAAAATTGCAATTGCAAACAATAACAAAAAACTATGCAAAAAGGTTACTAATGTATACGTTTGGACAACATAGCATGATTTGAGTTGAGACAACGTGCTTTTTTACAATGTACCGTATCATAATCAGCATGTACTGTCTACACACTGATAAAAAGGGAACTTGTTTCTCTTGCGTGGTTTGACATGTATCTTTAATTAAACATTGTTAAGGGGTGTGACTTGATTGGAATATGTTAACCAAAGATTAAAGCCAAATGTAGAGTGACAGTGACTTTAGCCTTCACTCCATTGTTCTGGACCAAGAGAGGTACATAATCCTACCTTCTCTGTTAGCTGATTTTAATGTAGGTTAAGTTTAAATCATGGTGAAACAAAGCAGTTTGCTTGAAGGACCATACCAGTGTTACTCACTGTCAACATCGGCCACATAGTTTATATCAACATTGACCATTTCCCCCAAAATTGCTTTTGTCAACATTATCTAAAACTCACTCAGCTAAAAATTTTGTTTGAAATACAGCACTTGTAAGAAAGTATTTTTCCAAGCATCAACTGCGTCCTTGGCTCTGTTCTGATTGATAGCTCAGAGGGCATAACATCATAAAAGGAGGTCAACGATTGGCTGAAAGTTATAGACGTGTGTGAATTTGTAAACAGGAATAGAAAGTTGGACTCACACTCTGCTGAAAAGAAGCTGCGTGAAGGAAATATATAAATCATGCGTCGCCTGGTTCAAGGCTGTGGTAGTTATACACAAATACAAAAAAGAAATATTGCCCAGTTTGCTCAGACCCCGTCCAGAACTCAGACCCCTGTGTTTTAGATCAAATAAACGACATAGTGATTTTCAAAAGGGTGAATTACCTACGTATACCTAGCGACTTTCAAGTATTGTAGAATGATATTTACACCATTTCAATATGAATGATATTTACACACTATTTCAACATGAATGATATTTACACACCATTTCAACATGAATGATATTTACACACCATTTCAACATGAATGATATTTACACAATTTCAACATGAATGATATTTACACACCATTTCAACATGAATGATATTTACACACCATTTCAACATGAATGATATTTACACACCATTTCAACATGAATGATATTTACACAATTTCAACATGAATGATATTTACACACCATTTCAACATGAATGATATTTACACACCATTTCAACATGGATGATATTTACACACCATTTCAACATGAATGATATTTACACACCATTTCAACATGAATGATATTTACACCATTTCAACATGAATGATATTTACACACTATTTCAACATGAATGATATTTACAGACCATTTCAACATGAATGATATTTACACACAATTTCAACATGAATGATATTTACACACCATTTCAACATAAATGATATTTACACACCATTTCAACATGAATGGCAGTGAATGTAGGCTGAGATCTACTAAACTATACACTGTATACAACCTCTGTTAATGGTGAGAGGTCCAAATTAGAAGGTACAAAAGACATTGTGAGGAGCAAGATGGAGAGAAATTCAGCCATCATTCTCAACCAGACACCTGCTCCTGCCGGTTTCTCCCCCAACAAGTGCCAAGTAGTTAATGAGATGTACGGTACAGCCAGCCAGCACCCAGTCTTCAGTCGCTGTGGAAGCCTTTCCATCACTCGCTGAAGTGCTCGACGCATGCTGTCCCAGACATTCCCCAACATGAATCGTCTACTATATTTTCTTATGCACCCTACCCATTACAGGCAGAAAGACTGAGGCAATAGTCGTAATGGCCTATTGGTAGGGGTGTAACGGTACACAAAACCACGGTACGGTACATACCTCGGTTTTGAAGTCACGGTTCGGTACGGGTTTTCGGTACAGTGGGGGAAAGTTTGGCTTTCCATGTTCCACTCAGGGGTAATGTAGTGTGCAGTAACTAATTGTACCTATTGGCTATTATATGCATTTCAGAACAGATCAGTGATTTCTGCCCATGCCACTGCCCCGTTCTGCCACGCAACCCGGCTGCAGAAGCCTCATTATAAGTGTGTCCGTGCGTGCCATCTGTCTTTGTGTCTCTTCAATCTTCCTCTCTTCTGTCCTCACCTGGCATGGCCTACTCAGGCCTGGCCCCTCTACTGGTCTGTTGCCAGTCTGAAGCGCCTAATTCAGCCGATCAATGAGCAGAGCCCTGCAAGAGCCGAAGTGCCAATTCTATTCTCCAAGTCCAATTTGGTCTTTATTGCAGGCTAGACGACCGGTGTCACAGCCGAGACATCCTTCTACCCACAAGGCTGCGGGGAGATAAGATAGAGATGGACACGGCGGCTCTGAGACATCAGCACGGCAGACGGAATACATTGCCTATTCCAGCTCCGTACTTGGGAACATCTGAAATATCACAATCAAGGGCAAATAGGTAATAAAGTCTACGATGAACCAGAGGGACTGAGACTCACTCAGCGTGGCCTTTTAGAGGTGATACAGGGTGAGAGGAGGCCGTAGATCTCTAGTTGAAACCACTGATCCAATGAGAGTTGCTTATAAACACATTATCATTCATCTCAACTGAGCCAGTGCGGTGAAGGGGCATAATCGTATGCTGCTGCACGTGAGACGATATGAACAATATACACAAAGGCTAGAATAATCTGCAATCAATGTCCTGCACTGTGTTAAATTAACCTGCCCTCAGTGGCCAATTACGCCAATTCGTCAGCCATATGCGCCGCATGCTTCTCAGCTGCTGTTCTCAGAGGAAGAATTAAAAACAACAGCCAGACCCTCTACTGCACCCTCCTGACTAGATAGTCAACAGACCCGTGTTTACCCACAATGCCCCAGGGATAGACGGGTTCCATCACCACCACGACAAAAACATGGACACAGACTCCTTTTTGTCTCTTGCCCTTTATTCTCCCAATTACAACAGCCTTTTGAATCATATTAGTAAGAAGAAGTAACCCGTTTTGTGCAATAATGCCTAAAGCTGAAAGGTGCCCGGGGAGAAGAGGATTTACCTCAGACAAACCTCTCAACGGCAAACACAACTGGGTGGATACTAAATGTTTGCTTAAATGAAGACTTAACTTGAGAATTGTAGCTGTAAGACTTTGTTACCTACAATTGTGCACTGTACAGTTATTGTCTAGTAAACTTGGCTTTGAGCAAGAGTAATGTTCATCGTACCCTACTGTATGGCATATGCATATATGTGTGTGCACGTGCGTGCGTACACCCTTTATCTGTGTTACCACACATTTCTATGTATGCATACTGCATAATAGCGTGTGATTCTTGCGCGCCTCAGCAAGTCATGATGAAAGGGCCTTGGCTCATGACAGACCTATCTCATCTCTATAAACATTATGTGACATGACCTCATCAGTGGAGAGGAAACCCTCAGGACCAGAGCACTGTGACTTAAATAACATGATTATAATGGCATGTTTGATGACATCCTCTGGACTCCATGTACAAGACCCTGGGGCCAAAGACTGGTGATATTCATCAGTACCGGTCGTCCGGGTACTTCAGTACTTCAGTACCCAGATATTTTGGAGAAAACACAGATGCTGTTCCTATTGACCGCCATCATACTTGGCCTGTATAAAAACTGTCAACAGCAATTACTTTCGAACACTGGCTACCACGGCTACATTCATGCCATTGTGAAAAGGTTATATTTGATCTGTTTTCTCTATGGTATTTCCCCATACAGCTGCAGGATATTACCTCATTTCCCTACCTGGACAGTTAATATTACATTTATGAATCTCCAAGCAGGGATGTAAGTTTGATTTGAGCTTTGGTATAGGAACACATAATAGAACAGACATTTTCTTGGTCTCTGACAGGGACAAGTTGCAGGTTGAAAAAGCCCTCAGCTCTGAACTCGGCAGAATCTGCACCTGGCTCGCTGATAACAAACTATCATTACACCTGGTTAAAAGAGTCCATTCTCTTTGGATCAAATAACAACTCAGCAAGGCCAATGGCTTCTCTGTTACAGTGGGTGACAATAGTGTCACAAGGAAAGATGAAATTATCTACCTGGGTTCCATCCTAGAGGCAAATCTTTCCTGTGACAAAATGGCAACCAATGTAATAAAAAAAGTTCAACCAACGAACAAGATTCGGTAACACTTTATAATAACACTCAGTTATAAGACATTTATAAGGTATTTGTAGTTAATAAACTAATCATGAACAAACCATTTATACACACTAAAAACAGATTGGTCAAATTTGACCCAATTTGGGTTATTTTTGACCCAATTCACTGGTCAAAAAGGGCCCGACCAGTGTGTGGGTTAATTTGACCCAATATTATTGGTTATTTCATTTGACCCATAACTTGGGTCAAATAAACGAATACTAACAACCCATTTTAAGGGTCAAAATAACCCAACCTCCAAGTTGATTTGACCCCATATTGGGTTATACCAACAACCCATTTTAAGGGTCAAAATAACCCAACTTCCAAGTTGATTTGACCCCATATTGGGTTATACCAACGACCCATTTTAAGGGTCAAAATAACCCAACTTCCAAGTTGATTTGACCCCATATTGGGTTATACCAACAACCCATTTTAAGGGTCAAAATAGTTGCTTTGACTGAATCTTGGGTTACATCAAAAGGGTCAAATAGACCCTATTCACAGCAGCCATCTTGTGAGCCAGATTGACAACGATTGACCAACAGATGGACACAGCAACATGATTAGTTACACATGTGTCAGTCTGGTTCACAGGATGTAGGTTTACCCTGCTGTGTCAAGATGGCTGCTGTGAAAAGGGCCTATTAACACAACTGCTATAGTTAGTACACTACATTAGGTTGGCACAGATGATGATTGAAAGGTATAACAGTCTAAATGTGCTGAAATCAATGAAAAGAACAGACCAAGGCGTAGAATACATTTAACTTCAACATTTATTACACTTGTTGCATATACATGTCACGGCGTGTGGACATCAAAAAGTGCTTTCATGTCAAACTGATTAAAATATTTAACACGATTAATCGCATGATTGTCCATAGTTAACTCGCGATTAATCACAAATTAATAAAAAAAATTCTACCTTAAACGGATCTTTTTCAAGTTCCAAGTTTTAATACTCTCTTATCAACATGCGAGTAAACAAATGCTTTCGTTATGCAGTCATTTAACACAAAAGGATGACCCTCATGCATTGCAAATTTGCATCAAATTCAAAACAGAGTGATGCACAAAATAACTTAAAAGAAAGAAAATTCATTAAAACAATGAATAAAGTGTACAAAATATGACATAATTATTTTAATTAACCCCCAAAAAGCAGATACTGCACTCTGCTGCACAGTTCCCTTAAATAATTATACATGTAATGTACAGGCAAAGTGCAGTAACTTCAAATACAATGTTGTTTTCCCTCCAGCTTTCATAACTTAACCTAGCCATTTTATTTGGATCATCATCATTCCAATATATTCAGGTGTTAAATTTCATTTTCAAAATGGCTAGGTTAAGTTATGAAAGCTGGAGGGAAAACAACATTGTATTTGAAGTTACTGCACTTTGCCTGTACATTACCTGTATAATTATTTAAGGGAACTGTGCAGCAGAGTGCAGTATCTGCTTTTTGGGGGTTAATTAAAATAATTATGTCATATTTTTGTATGTCTAAAGATTACTTCATTAATACATGTTAAATCTGGGTACTATCATCTATCTACCTATAACACATTTTGGATGGCAAATCAAAACACTTTAAAGCCATTTTTCACTGTTTGGAAGTTACTGCGGTCTGCCTGGTTTTTGAGTGTGATTTTGTAGTTACTGCAGTTTTTAAAACCCCATATCTCCAAAACTGAGCGACATTAACATCTGAAACTTGGTCACAAGATAAAACATTTATTGACAAGTTCAATTTCACTCATAACTCAATTCTGACTTTTTTTGAGTTACTGCGGTCTGCCTTGACAGGGCAGTATAGTATAGTAAAAAGAAATCTTAAAAGTTAATCGTGAGTTAAAAAAAATAGTGGCGTTAATAGAATCGGGCGATAACGTGTTAATACCGCGTTAACTTTGACAGCCTTAGTATATGTGTTTTGATCTATCAATATCTGGGGGAGTGTTCCAACAGGGCAGTAAAGCAGTACAAAACCTTGTAGAAGCAATATGTTACAGTAGATCCATACCATGCCTGGGCTGGTGAGGCGAGGGTACTCCGTAATGACCTCTTCTATGTCCTTGGAGTGATTTCCCCGAATCCACTTGGCTCTGTAGAGGACGGTGTCCTTCATGTACTCCTGAACTTGAGTGAAGGGCTCCAGGTTATGTTTCAGAATAAATTCAGCCACTCCGTTTGCTGCTGGGCCCTTTCTTCTGGCAGGGTCGATTCTATAGAAACATATATACAACACATTGTAAATTAACTATCTAAAAATGATCTCCAATTTCGTAACCCATTTTCACCAGTAGGACTTAGCACATTATTACAATCAGATCCTTTCCCTCCAGTCAGGCGCCCCTGCTGACCAGAGGGAGGTGCTATTGCCCAGCATTGTTGCATGCTTTGGTGAGGGGTTCAACAAGGTATATTAAACGAGGTAAAGTCAGGAATCAGCCATTTTTGCTCCATGGAGCCCCCCTTGAGGATTCATGTGCAGTAAGCTCCCCCTGGTGAAGAATATAGTTACCCCCTGGGGACACAGGAAAACATGGCCCTTTTTGCCGACCCCAGGTATTACCTGGTATATGCCCTGGGTGGCTTGTTGGCTTCAGGCATTCGCTGTCTGGACCCAGAACCCTGCCTCTTTCGGACATTCCGAAGCCTTTCTTCAATGAATCCAGTAGCTGGATAGTAGAAAGGTTTGCCATTCTTCATTCCCTTCCGGCCTTTGATGCACCATATGTCCTGGAAACGATAAGACAAGATAGAACTCTGTCACCCTTTGCAATGTTATGCTTAAATTATGGAAAAAGTCCTGTACCTAAAACAAAGAGCAGGGAGGGGGGGGGGGGGGGGGGGGGGATAAAATGCATCAACCCTGTACCTGGAGTACAATCAAATTGGATCTGATTGATTTTCGTGCAGGAATGGAAAGTGTTGTATTGTAAAATGCCATAAATTCTTTTTAAACAGCTATTTACAAACACAACACAAAATACTATACTTTATACTTATAGCACATGCATGATCCTGGCCTCTTTTGAAAGATTACATTCTGAAGTTTCTGATACAATAAAGAAAACTCACTTTTAGTGCTACTGAAATAGAGCAACATAGGTCTGAACTTGAGTTGTAGAAAAACTTGTTACTCAACGGGTTAACATTGGGTGTCCTGTATGTGATGCGAGAGAAAAATGACTCCTTATTTTCTACTAATATTACTACTCATCAAATGTTCCATTTCTCTATGAACTCGGCTGGAGGAAAAAAACTTACATAGCCACTGTCTAAATACTGACAAGAGTATAGATGAGTTAGTTTAAGTATTGAAGTTCTGAGATATGTACTGGCTCCAAGTGCTTCCAGATCCATCCATGCTTCTTGAACAACTTACAAATAGTGGAACCGGTCGTAGAATCACAATCTGGTCTGCTGCCCTCGATTCCTCTACGGTGGAGACCTCCTGGCTTGATCCAGAAGCTGCAGATTCCTCCATGGGGGATATGGTAGCAACAAGGCTTGTTGCAGGTGGCTCAGCATTCGAAGCCTTTTGCAGCAAAGAAAGGTTATCAGCTTAGAGGCATTTTAGGTTAAAGTGAGTTGTTGTGTACAGATACAAAATATATTTGCAGTCAGCAGTGTCGTTTTCCATTTAACCGATTGACACCCAAGATGGCCAATAGCCTACACACATGGAAAAATTTAAATACTGGCGAAGATTTATTTTGTCATAGGGTTTAAAGTGGTTAGTGTTTAGTTGTAGAACTATTTTAATTAAACACATTCTTACTTACAACAATTAATGTCATCTCAGTAGTCCAAGGAGTTTCCCCATCCCAGCAGTCCAACAATGTATCTCAGTCATCGAATAGTTGTAGCAGAGTAAGGCAGTCCACAGCATGAAACTAAAGACTAACTATTCAAAATATGTTCGGAATATATACTGTAGGCTATCACTGTGTTTCTAGTAAATCAAGGCAGTGTTTCTTTCCTGATTTTTTTCCTCACTATTTACAAGTGGCAGTGGCCATTCAGATGGCCATTCACAGTCTAAAAACGTCTATAGCGCAGAGAGATGAATAAAGTGTCAACATCTCTGTATGACTGGACTGCATGTAGTGGGTGATGATCAAGCAGCTCTTTCACATCGATAGCCAACAAATCTTTGGTTTGGATCACACTGTAAGCAAAGAAATGCTTCTCAAACCCCATTGTCTCCCACCTCTGAACAACTAGCTTTACAGATGGCTCTAAAACCAAAATGGCTTTAATAAGCCCAAACTGAGGCTCTCCATCTTGGTCATAGGACATAAACACTGTCATGCCTGGTCTGTATGTTGTACCCTTAACAGTGACCCTGGCCGGTACATACAATTCAGCGAAAAGGGGGATTCCTGTGAGACCACTTTGAATTTCATTATAGCCTTCAAAATGAGCCAGAAAGGTAGCATACCCTGGACCAATTTCTGTGTTGTGGCTTAACACAGACCCACACATGAAACTGTAGCATTGCATTATCTGATGTCGATAAGCCATGGAGGAAGATGAAGATAATGATGATGAATGGGACGAACTAGAGCAAGAGGGAATCACAGAGAGAGTAGCCCATTTTATAGCTCATCTTAGATCAAAATCTTCCCAGACCTTTACAAATATAAATGTTGTGGTTCAGCAAACCTCAAGTTTAATTGGAGATTTAGTGAGCAGACTACAAACAAAGACCATGTCGCTTTTCAGTCAGTTTGGGCATGATCAAAACCCACAGGTAGAGGAGCTCAGGCAGGACTTTTTAGATGCAGCTAACCCTTTCGAGGGTCTGGAGACAGACTATAAACAGATTAGGTTTTTTACTAACTCTGGGAACTTCATCCAGCCAATTGAGGAGTGTTTCTCCGATAACCAAACCTTTGTACAGCGGAGAGACTCTGCCACTGGCACCGTTCGACAAGTTGCTCTGACTGATACCTTTCAGCGTATTCCACTAAAGCGTCTTCTGGTCAAGATACTGGAGCTTTGATTGATTGATTGATTGAAAACTTTATTAACAGATTGCAGAATGGGTACAATACAGTACAGCTCAATACACACAATTGTTAAGGGGATGCAGACCAGAGAAAGACTTTCGTCTTGTTTCCACCAGGGTCCCCCATTTTCAATTCATCCTGGTGTTTTACAGGCCATGATGGAATGGCAACAGAGAGAGAGTGATGCTCTTCAGGATATGTTTGATGGAGATTTCTGTAAAAATCCTCCACTCTATTTGAAAGAGGTGTCAATCCCATTGCTGTTATACAATGATGATTGTGAAACTGTGAACCCCCTCGGGTCAAAGACTGGGGTTCACAAGTTAGGATTTATATATTTTATCTTGAAGAGTTTGCCACCAGACATCCTATCCAATTTGCAGTCACACTTCTTGTTGGCAGTCTATAAATCAGATGATGCAAAAACCTATGGCATTGATGCAGTGTTGCGCCCTATTGTGGAAGAACTAAAGTGTCTTGAGAGGGATGGCATAACTGTTAACACGCCTAGCTTCCAAGGCGTTGTCAAATTCGCCGTTGTTCAGGTAGTGGGAGACAATTTAGGATTGAACGCAATACTTGGTTACATAGAGAGTTTTTCGGGGAACCATGTGTGCCGTTTATGCAAAATACACAGAGATGTCTTGAAAGTACAGACACAGGTAGACGATACGCTGTCCCGAGATGTGAATACTCACGCAGAGGATTTACGGACAGACAACCCCTCTCAGACAGGCCTTAAAAGAGACAGTGTCCTCAACAGTCTGTCTTTTTATCATGTTACGGACAATATGGCACTGGACATAATGCATGACATCCTCGAAGGGGTAGGACCATACGAATTTAAACTTGTGTTAAATGCACTCATAGAACAAAAGCTTATCTCACTAGATAAGCTAAACTATCGTATCACCAGCTTTGATTATGGCTTTTGTGATGTGGGAAACAAGCCCTCTGTAATAAGTAAGAATGATTTAAAGAACCTTGGAAGCCCTCTGCATCAGTCTTGTATTATATTGTGTGCTAATCGTAAATGTGAAAAGAGAGACTTGGCATCACCAGGAATTAGCCTTTTGCATTTAAAGCATGTATACGCCATCTGCCTTGATGTTAGAACACTTAGTGATCACTTACAAATTCTCTGTAAAGTTTTGAAAACTTGAGCCTGGGGCCTATTTTGGGGATGAGGTTCCGGATTGTTTCGCCATCTAAAAGGTGAAACGCCTCCTCATCGATATCTTGATCTGAAAGACAAAGACAGAAAACAAAAATACTTTTACAGTAATTTCAGTGCCATCCAGTGGCAGCTAACTCCAACACAGGACCAGGCTGGCAGGACCAGAGAACCAAGATGAAGAACAGAATAATGTGTGTGCCTGCATGTGTGTTGAAACCCTATACAATACTGCTTTGTCATGGAAACATTTTCATGGTCAAGAAAGTAAAAATTCTCACCTTTAAAACTGTCTGTGAGCTCTGGCAATTGCCACTCAATAAGCTTTTCTGCGACAAAGCTGTCCATCAAGACTGGCCTGAAACAAAAGAGAAAGCAATGTGGAAATGAACACATCTGCAATTAATTAATGCCTCATGCGTGCCCAAGTACTCAGCCACGTGTGAACGATAGGCCAAGTATACTTGCTGACATAGCAGCCTAGAATATTTAGCACTGATTTCAGGTGTAAAAAGCCTCACCACATGTCTGGCTTCTGCAGTCTACTGCTTACTTTAGTATAGGATGTTGTAAATTGATGCCCGAATCGCGGGACATTAGAGAGATGATGGAAATGTAGACCTCAAAATGGCGCAAAATGACGCTAAATCTCAGTATGTAGCTAGCTAGCGAACCAGCTATGTCACCGCATTGAGAGGACAACAGCTTTATTACACACATATGGTTAATAAAGATATCAATCATATAACGTTACACAGCTATAGATAGTCTCCAGTTAATCTGGTATCATTACAACCCAAAACACAGTAAAATTAGCAATAACAGTAACGTTACTAGTACTGGTTAACTAGGCCTAGCTACTAGCCAGAACCTTTGTAATACTCATAGACTTGGTCACTTTCGGTAGCATGCTTGAACGGTAATGATTTATGTGTCGTGTCGTGTCGTGTGGCTTATTTATTAATAGAGGTTACCACATATTTTTACAAGGTTAGAGATGAACCGATTATAGAAATGAGTAGCTAAGTTGCAACTTGCGGTGGATAGCTAGCTAGCTAGCTAGCTAGCTGATGACGCGACAGATAGCTGTGAAGAGCTAGCTAATTTAGTTCCACAACGTTCACAGTGCATGGTTAACACGACGCAATATGTACAATGGATGGGTTGAGATATAAATACTGTGCTAACGAAACGAGATCTTACCTTGAGTCAGTGAAGTCTTTTCCGTGATCGTGAAGAGGGTTTGTTGGATCGTGTTGACTGTGAACGTGGGACCGTGTTGACTTGACTGTGAACATGACCGTCTGACTGACTGGAACATATAGTTCCCAGTGGGGGAGGGGTGTAGCTTTGCAGATCCCGGCGGAAACACCCAGCTCTCTGACCCAACACATGGGTTATGTCTCAGAAAATTGACCCATAATTATTATAACTCACAAATTGGGTCAAAATTGGGTCAAAATTAAATCTCAATAACCCAAATAATGGTTATGCTCAGAGAATTAACCCATAATTTTAACCCAACACGATTAACCAAGAAATTGGGTTATAGAATTGACCCATCTGTTTTTAGTGTGTATACATTCGTAAATTATTATTAAATCATGTATAACTATATTTGTATAACATTTACAAATGATTTATAACTCATTATCAACATTGTTTGTACTTGATTTGTTCATCATTAAATACTGTTATTTAATGTGTAGTAACACATTTTTAGATGCTTTGACAAATGGATATGAAAAAAACTACTATACCTCCATTTATTTGTTCATGTTCAACAAATGTATTTGTAAAACATTCATAAAAAATCTATAAATCATTTGCAGATGCTATTGCGTGCCCTAATCTAAAGTGAAGACTATTCATCATTAACAAATGTCTAATACAGTTTGATAATTATTTGTTGACTTTTTCCATCACCTGTTACAAATGTTGTAGACAGCTTTCGGATCCACCCTTTGTGACATTAAACAGTGACAGAATTAGGACTATAGATAAATGCAATTTTATTAACACAAACAAAGCAACAACCAATAAACATTGTTTATAAGAAAAAGAAAAAAAGTCTATTTTGACACACCATATACATGTAACGATTCAAGATTCAAGAGTTTATTCATCATTGGCCATGCCCGCTACGATTGTGCAATAAAACAATAGTAGTAGTTTTCATTTAATTTCATTTCATTTCATTTCATTTAATTTTGTTTCGTACATGGGGGTACAGTTCATCTTTGCACAATATCACCAACATCTTTAAATATATATATATTTTTTTACATGATACACCCATGGCCGAAAAGGAGCATGATGAAGAACACTTAGTTTCCTGCCCCCTTCCAAACTTCCTATTTATTTTAACATAATGGTCAGCTCAAGTGCTTCATACCATATAATAATAATAATAATAATAATAATAATAATAATAATAATAATAATAATAATAATAATAATAATAATAATAATAATAATAATAATAATAATAATAATAATAATAATAATAATAATAATAATAATAATAATAATAATAATAATAATAATAATAATAATAATAATAATAATAATAATAATAATAATAATAATAATAATGATCTAATAATAATAATCTAAGCTATAGGCTAACGGTGCGCGTCTTCCTACTCCTACTGCATGCACAGAGAAGAAAGGGTATGTATCTTAACGCTCCAAAATGTTGGGAACCCTGGAGTTAGACAAGAAGAGGAACCTACTTCCAGTGACTGACGCTAAGCTAGGCTAACAGTGCGTGTCTTCCTACTCCTACTGCATGCACAGAGAAGAAAAAAAGGTATGTATCTTCTTGTCTAACTCCAGGGTAGATGGCAAATAAGCTAATTTCCCAAAATGTTGGAGTTTTCCTTTAAACATCAATCAATTACTTTAATACAACACAGGTAGTTTGAGCCGCGGTCTCTCTCTCTCTCTCTCTCTCTCTCTCTCTCTCTCTCTCTCTCTCTCTCTCTCTCTCTCTCTCTCTCTCTCTCTCTCTCTCTCTCTCTCTCTTTCTCTCTCTCTCTCTCTCTCTCTCTCTCTCCACTCCCGAACGTACGTTGCGCCGCGCGGTGTGTCTCTGGAAAACTAGGTCAGCTCAAAAGCACAAAACCGGACGGCACAACAACACTTCCGGTCGGGGGTTTTCAAAATAAAAGAGCGACGTCTAAAACAGGAAAGACATTTGTTTTGTAAATTTGTGGCACTCACTTATTATCTTGAGACGTTTCCGTTTTTACGGAAACCTTTTTTTTAAATGAAAACGAAACGAAAACGAAAAAGATCAAAATCGTTTTATTCTGGACAAGGCCTTAGTCTCTCTGTTCTTGCTGCGTGTATACGGAGGCGCTTGCCTGACCGCAGCAGCTTGAACAGGCTGTTGTTGGGGTGGTGAGGGTCCTTCATTATTCTGCAGGCTCTGGATTTGCACCTCCTATTGTATAAATCCTGCAGGGGTGGTAGTGCAATAACCGTAGTCCATTCTGCTGAGCGCACCACTGTCTGTAGGGCCTTCCTATCCTGGGCCGTGCTGTTTTCAAACCAGGCAGTTATGTTCCCAGTCAGAATGCTCTCTACAGCCCTGGAATAGAAGGAGTGGAGTATCTTCCCTGATACTCTGAACGTCCTTAATTGTCTCAGGTGGTAGAGGTACTGTTTCGCCTTTTTTACCACAGTGTCTATGTGATGTGGCAGATATCTGTCAGGATGGAGGTAGGTGAGTTCCAATTGTTGTAGGCAATCACAGAGACGGAGAAGGTATACTCTTGAACAGGTTCGACTTTAATAGTAAAGAACACAAAGAGTAATACTAGGATACTATGCCAAAGGCATGGGAACGAGAGAAATAGATAATGGAGCTTAGTGGTGGTCCAGAACTGGAACCGGCCGCGTTATCTCCGAACGCCTATAGTGAAGACCTGATGAATGACAAGCAGAGGAAAGGAATGTTACATAGCCACCAAATACCAACATTCCACACACACCCCCATGACAGCCAATCAGAAGCCAACCCCTAAGTGACAGCACTAAATGACAGGGAAAAACAAGTGACAGCAATCAAGTGACAGATGACAGAGAAGGTGGGTGGTTCCCGACCGTAGTCAAGAACCAGAATCGTAACAGTACCCTCCCCCGACGAACGGCACCAGACGTTCACCTGGGGGCCTCGGGATTCAGCCGCCGGAAATCAACGATCAGGCTGGGATCTAAAATATCCCTTTGAGGCACCCAAGAACGCTCTTCTATCCCGTACCCCTTCCAATCCACCAAGAACTGAAACCCCCTACCCCTCCGCCTACAACCCAGTATCCTCCGCACCGTGTAAATGGGCTGACCACCCATAAACCGAGGTGGAGGAACCGTAGGCAGTGGCGGGGCCAAGGGCGATGAGAGGAACGGCTTCAACAGGGACACATGAAACGTCGGATGAACCCTCATAGAGCTCGGAAGCCGTAGCCTGTAAGCCACAGGATTCACCCGACGTACCACTTTAAAGGGCCCTATAAAGCGAGGAGCCAGCTTCCTGGATTCCACCCGGAGAGGGAGATCCCGGGTGGAAAGCCAAACCAGCTGCCCAGGACGGTAAACCGGAGCTGGACGACGCTTGCGGTTAGCCTGCCGCTGGATACTAACCGAAACCTTCTGCAGCGCCGCCCGGACCCGCTTCCACGTCCTGCGGCAGCGAGCCACATGTGCCTGGGCCGAGGGCACCTCCGCCTCCTGCTCCTGCTCGGGAAACAAAGGAGGTTGAAAACCATACTGACACTGAAAGGGAGACATACCGGTAGAGGAGGAGAGGAGGGTATTATGCGCATACTCAGCCCATGCCAACCTCCTACTCCACATTGCCGGGCAACCGGCAACGTAACATCTCAAGACCCCCTCCAGGTCCTGGTTGACGCGCTCCGTCTGCCCGTTCGACTGCGGATGAAACCCAGACGAAAGGCTGACGGAGGCGCCGAGACCGGCGGCAAACGCCTTCCAGAACCTGGAAGCAAACTGAGGACCCCGGTCCGACACGATATCCACCGGAAGCCCGTGAACCCGAAAGACATGCTGTATCACCAGATCAGCAGTCTCTCGGGCCGATGGAAGCTTGGGGAGAGGAACAAAGTGAGCCGCCTTCGAGAACCGGTCCACCACCACCAAAATGGCGGTGAACCCGTCCGAAAGGGGGAGGCCAGAAATAAAGTCCAGGGATATGTGCGACCAGGGCCGTTTAGGAATAGGAAGTGGCCGGAGGAGACCTGCCGGTGCACGGCGAGAGGTCTTACCGCGCGCGCACATCGGGCAGGCCGCCACAAAGGAACGCGTATCCCCCTCCACTGTCGGCCACCAGAACCTCCTACGGATAAATTCCAGGGTCCTGGTGGCCCCAGGGTGGCTGGTGAGGGATGAGGCATGTGCCCACTGCAGCAAACGTGAGCGTGCCGCCGTGGGCACATACAACCGCCCCGGAGGGCCCCCGCCAGGGTCGGGCTCCCGCGTCAGCGCCGACCTTACCACCTTATCTATGCCCCAAGACACGGGCGCCAAAATCAAGGCCGGTGGAATAATGGGATGGGGCTGCTCCTCCCGGCCAGGAAGATCAAACTGGCGCGATAACGCTTCGGGTTTGATATTCTTGGACCCGGGCCTATAGGAGATTAATGGGACAGTCGTATGATCTATGAGGCGGTAGTGCTTTAGCACGCGTCTTGCTAAAAACGTCCGCCAGGTCCCAATAGATCTCAGGAACCCCTATCAAATCGGGATTAGAGGGTGGAACAGAATCTGCGACGCTCCCCACCACCCTGGAGAGAGAAGAAGGAGAAAAAAGAGAAGAGGGGAAGGGAGACAAGGGAGTGGACAAACTCTCGCCGACGACCGACTTCACGTCGACCTCCGTTGAGAGCTTGCCCGTGCTCCAATTAATATTCCGTACACATGAAGACAACCAGGGATGACCCAACACCATTACAGAATAGGGGGAGACAATAACAAATAATTGAACCCACTCCCACCCCCCACCCGCCACCCGGATGTGCATAGGAACAGTGCGTTGTGTGACGCTCCCACTGCCCAGGGGCTGACCGTCCAGGGCGTAGACCGGATTGGGAACCCCCAACTCTTCTACCAGGATTCCCCATTCTCTCACCAACCCCAAGTGAATGAAATTGCCCGCCGCCCCTGAGTCAATGAGAGCCTTCGTTCCCCTAACGTTACCCCCACAGTTAACCGCCACCTCTAGAAATGTACGTGAGTCAGATGGTAGTGCTGGGGTGAGCCCACCTGCTGGCGCCCTCTCGAGGCCCGGCGGAGCACCTCCTCTTCCCGACTGGCGCAGAGTTGAGCCAGCCTGTTCCCGACAGCTGCCGAAACGATGACCGGTGCGGCCGCACCGGAAGCAGCGTCGCTCCTCGATGAAGCGCCGCCGCTCGTCGTCTGAGAGCGACAGCGCCCCAAGCTGCATGGATTCATCACCCAGTGGCCCACTCGTGTAATGCGGGAAGATATCAACAACGGGAGGAGAAAGGACACGTACCTGGGTAGTATCTTCACGCTCCCTCTCTCTCTCCCGATGTCGGTTGTCCATCCGTATGGCGGTGTTGATGAGCGTTTCCAGCTGCTCAGGGATCTCACGCACGGAGAACTCGTCCCTCATCCGTGCGGAGAGTCCTTTGAGGAACAGGACTACACAAGGAATTTCCGGCCAAGCTGCCTCCCGAGCCACGATCCGAAATTCGATGGCGTATTCTGAGACCGTGCGGAGGCCCTGCCGGCAGGCGAGAAGCCGCCCACCGGCCTCGAAGATCGAGAGTACTCGGGAAGTGTCGAATACCCTTCTCAACTCCCCGGTGAAGTCATCCACACAGTTGCAGATAGCCGACCCGCTCTCTAATTCGGCCGTAGCCCAGGAGAGCGCTTGACCGGTGAGGAGGTGATAATATATGCGACTTGTGCTCTGGAAGAGGGAAATGAGTGTGGCTGCAGCTGGAACACGAGTGAGCACTGGGTGATGAACTCCCTGCATCCCTCCGGTGCTCCCGCGTAGCGGCCTGGTGCGGGTAGCCGTGGCTCCTGGTTCCGATCCTGGTACCTCGGTGTTGAACGTGGTGTTGAACACCGCCTCTCCTGCCGCCGTCTCTCCCACCGTCGTCCTTACCCCCGCCACCTCGACTTGTGCCTGCTGAGCTGTGAGGAGCGCCGACTGCGCCGTCTCCTGTGACGCGCTGACGATCCCGCCCAACCGAACCAACTCGGCGCTGACCAGATGTTGGTGTTCCTCCATGCGCTCCTGTGCACTCTTCTGTGCCCGGAGCATTTCCATGAGCATCTACAAGCCCTAATTTGGTAATATCCGGCCCGCTCTGAATGTGTTAAAAGTCTCTTGTAACATACAAAATAACTCAAGTCAGAATCGTCATCATTTTAAAATGTAAAGTAAAAAGTAAAAAAATAAATAAAAACAAAAAAACATTTATAAAGCTTTTTTTTTTAATATATAAAAAAAATCGTCATAATTTAGAAATGAGATTGCATAGGTCTATGAATCGAGATCACGATTTTTTTACGATTAATTGCCCAGCCCTACGCTACAGTATAGGATACATTATGTTGGAGCAGCCTATAACAGATGATGTAATAACAGTATACTAGCTGCAGGGGGCAGTATACTTGTGGCTTGTTGTCTTCACTTACTACTTTTGCAAGACCATGATGTTGTGAATTATAATACTACAACTTTTCACTCTGCAATTTCTTTGGTGAAGACAAATCGTGTTTCTGTGGTCTTGGTAGGGACATGTCCCTAGTGTCCCTATATAAAACTACGCCTATGTCTCCAAGTGACCTAAAACTAAGAAGTAATGACTATTTCTTGGCAACGATGGTCTTCAGTGTGATTTATATCTGTGTGTTTTGTCCCAAAGTTGTAGTTATGAACAAACTCTAATCCCTGTTTATTAGCCCCAAGTTGTTTCCCCCCAATAGAGGCGTGGCCATCTATTCAGTGCAGATTATATATTGCCGGTCTAACAAATGGATGCATTGGTGGCATCTGAGACCTGATTTGTGGCATTAAAGGCCCAATCAGTGATCCAAATGTAAACAAATGTGTAACCCCACCACCAAAAAGAAGAAATATAGAATAGAATAGACTTTATTGTCATGCTACAATGTCATATAACAATATTAGGGACTCAAATTTAGGGTGCTTAAATATGAATGGTAACATATTTTTATTCTATCATACATTTGTATTTGTATTTTGTGTCTGTAAAAGGTTTGTTTATGTTGTTCATGTTTGTAAACACTGGAGTAAAACAGACCTTTATAATATGATTATAATATGATTATGATATAATATGATTAAAATATGATTATAATATGATTATGATATGGTATGATTAAAATATGATTATAATATGATTATGATATGGTATGATTAAAATCGGATTATAATCTGATTATAATATGATTATAATATGATTTATCCAAAAATCTTATTTTCCATCTACATCCCACTTTGGTAAGAAAACTCAGGATTGGGGCTTTAAAGGGACAGAGTGTGCCACTTCTCCAACATGGACTTATGGACTTGTTAGCCTCTGCTGAGATGAGGACAGGTGTCTGAAACACCATTTAGCAGACTAAAATACAATGCTTTGAATGTGTGAGAGAAAACGTCTAGTATGCTCTGAAGACTCTGTGTGTTTGGAGGATCAGGAAAGGAGTTTGGGTTTGAGATATTGAATTGAATAATTAGAGAAAGCGATGAAGTCAATGACCAATCATTTCCCATAGTGTTTTTATAAGTGATAATGGAAAATCCACCTTAACCCTCCCTTCGAGGATGTGTGATTAGAAATTATGTCATAATGAAAATTGGTCATTGAAAGTTGCAGAGTAAAAATTATCATGGACAGTTCAATTATTATTTGAGAATGAAGAAATCTCAAGATTCTGATCTGTGGTGTGTCATCAAGACACACTTGAGAGTTGCTTCATTAAGTGGGAGACTGACTTCATGGACTCGTGGAATTCCTGTTTGAGGCTTCACACCCAAATGAGCTTTATTTCATACAAACACTGAACTAGAAGATCTAGTCCGTACCCCCAGATATTCACCCTAGGTCAATCTGTCACTCATTGTCTGGTTACCAGCTCCAGAAAGCTGTGCTTCATAACACCACAGATATGTATCTAGTATCTATTGTTTCTAGCTTTCGGAAATACTTTTCTAACGGCAAAGGTAATAACAGTAACATAGAAATAATAAGAGTTTGGGAAGAGGCTATCAGAAAAGTGTGTCTCAGTAGTCTTGAGGTAAAGGCTTACCTCCCATGTGAGCGCCCTGGGTTTGCTCCCCAGAAGAGGAACTCAAATGTTTCCTGAAAAAGTAAAAAGTTAAAGATTTTTGAATATGTAATAAAATATGTACTTATTTGTAATAATAAATATATACTTATCTGTACATTTTCGTAAATATATTACTTATTTCTATACCATAACATACAGGTTTTTCCTGTGGTCGATTACTACTTTATTTACATATTTTAAGCGATGTCGAGCTGGTATGTCATATTGAATACTCCCTGACGTTGTCAATGGAGATTAATGGAGTGAAATCACGAAGGCCATGATAAGTGTTAATTTCTTTATGCCACGTTACACAGTCCATTAACAAACCCAAGATAAACTTCGACTTTTTGGTTGCACGCTAATTGCCTTTTATGGTGGACAGAGTGTTGAGGAGTCCAAAACGAGTCCATTCCCAAACGAAAAAAAAAAAGTCTACAGTGCAGCCTGCCAAGAAACTGTTGGCTTATAATCCAGACATGAGGGGATTCATGCTTCTTACACATTGGAAGCAGATCATATCACTACGTAGGGATTTTTTTAAAGAAAAGATAGCATTCTTTGTTGGGGATAAATACACCGAAAACTTTAAAAATGCCCAAGGCATAAAAAAAAAGGCTATCTTTCAAGGCTATGGCAATGATAAAAATCACTCCGGGGTAAAGCATTTCAGCATCTGAAAGCCTGTTCATGGATACAAAACAGAGAGAGAGAGAGAGAGAGAGAGAGAGAGAGAGAGAGAGAGAGAGAGAGAGAGAGAGAGAGAGAGAGAGAGAGAGAGAGAGAGAGAGAGAGAGAGAGAGAGAGAGAGAGAGAGAGAGAGAGCGAGAGAGAGAGAGAGAGAGAGAGAGAGAGAGAGAGAGAGAGAGAGAGAGAGAGAGAGAGAGAGAGCGAGAGAGAGAGAGAGAGAGGGAGACAGATTACCACTTTGGAGGGATGTAAACGTTTTATCACTCTCTGCGATCATTGCATCTAATGTGTTGTGACTCAAATCTGTGCGATCCCTCCATGTCTATGAAACCCTCCACACATACTGTATATCTCACAAATTATGTCCAGACATTGGGCGACAACAGATATGGATCCAAGAAAACATAATCAAACTAGCTAGGAAACTAGCTTATCAGCATGTGTGTGTGGTCATGGTTGACATTAACCCTCAGCAATACATCTACTGAGAACACAAACCTATAACAATAGAGTCGGCTGAACTCCATGACTTTTAACAGGACGTCCACCTGTCTAGGAAAGAGGAAAACAAAGCAGAGCTGCCCAGGAACTGAACTGTACCGGTTCAACGTGCATACTAGAGGAAAGACAGCTGTTACTTTAATGGCAGCAGGTGATACTCTGTATCTTGCCTAATGTACTGTGCGTCGTTAGTCAGAGTTTGTGTTTTGCAGTCAGTTTAATTTCTTAAAGGTGCTATAGATAACATTCAGCCGCTAGATGTCGCACTAGAGCACAAACATGTAATTTATCCAATCAGGTACATTCCACGTGGGGAACATTCATTTTGGACCTGCAAACATCTTTAAAATTTGTTTTAAAAGAATTACTCTACATAAAAACGTTATCTTTAGCTAAATTAATTTCAAATTCCCAATCCGTACGTCCGTCTTTTACATATACTGTTTTAACCTTGTCCTGAATGGCAAAATGTTTTCCCTTTTATCTTAGAAAATGGGAATATTGTAAACATATCTTAAACATCTTAAAACAAAATGTCCCTGTACGTGGTCGAAGGACACATTGCTCTTTTTCAGCAATACTACACACTCGCTCACGTTCACACTCCCTGGTACGACCACAAGCGGCAGAGGCTCAGAAGGTGGTCATCAGGTAATTCTATGGTTTCTCCTCCTGCCGGCATGTCGAAGTGTCCTTGAGCAAGACATTGTACCCCCTAAATACCTATTTCCTCTCTGTGCACTCAGTAGAAAGCTATCCGGCTGCAAGCTAGTCTAGCTTAGCACAAATGAATGGAAGTGTATACGGACCACTAGCCTAGTTTAAAGCTCTGGGAGAAGTGTAGGTTAGTGTTCCGTATCACTTCCATTAATTTATGCTAAGCTAGGCTAGCTTGCAGCCTGATAACTTTCTATTGAACGCACAGAGAGGAAATTGGTATCTATCTTCATTTCTGACTGAAGATTTCCCATAATGTTGGCGTGTTCCTTTAAATACTTGAATGAATGAATGAATGAATGAAAACTTTATTTAACAGATTGCAGAATGGGTACAATACAGTATGGCTCAATACACACAATTGTTAAGGGGATGCAGACCTGAGAAAGACGTTTGTCTTGTTTCCATCAGGGTCCCCCATTTTCAATTCATATAGACATTTATGACATACACAACATACATGACATTTATGGCATAGGGACATATAGGTATTTAGTACTGATACATTTGTGACTTAAACGGTATTCAAATATACAGTACTGTTACCCCTAGATCCTGACAGAGTATACATATGATGGGGAGGGGACTGTACATTAGGAGTGGGTGGGTGGGTGGGAGAGAAATATACATACGGCGGGGAGGGAATATATACATGCGGTGGGGAGGAGACTGTCTATTAGGAGGTGGTGGGGGTTTTGGGCATTTACGGTGGCCAGTTTCGAATTGCAGCCTCCCGTAGGTGCTCTTTAAGAGCGGTTTTGAATGTGGGTAGGGATTCACATTCCTTTACAGCTTTGGGTAGGGCGTTCCACATTGATGTGGCATAATTGCGAAAGGTGTTTAGTCCCTTGTTTGAGCCGAATCTGGGTTTAACATGATTTGTTGAGCTTCCTCTGGTGTAGTGGTTGTGGTATTCACTGACCTTTGGGAAGTATTTTGACATGTACATGGGTACCTTAGTCGTATAGTGTATCTTGTAGACCAGGCCCATTGCAAGTTGCTGTACTCTGTCGTCTACTCTAAGCCATCCTAGGTTGTCAAAGTGGGCAGGGGTGAGGTGGGTTCTGGGGGTTCTGGGGGTAAGGTCAAGTAGTAGTCTGACCAGTTTGTTTTGTGATGTTTGTAATTTTGTTTTAAGCGCCTTTGAGGTGCTTTGGTACCATGAGGTGCACGCATAGTCGTAGTACCCTTGAATGAGTGCTCCTGCCAGAGTCTTCAGGGTATTCTTGTTTACCAGAGAGGAGATCCGGTACAAGAATCTAGTTCGTTGGTTCATATAATAAGGTGCAAACAACTAACTGTATCCCCCCCCCCCATCTTCTTTACATGTTTACAGATCAAACTATAATATTGTATGTGTTTTATATGGGAAAATATATATATTGGTGATCCTCTTGGGAGGAATCAGTGTGGACTGTGGGGGTGAGCTTGGGAGAGCGTCTGTCAGTGTATACGTGTATTTTGTTGTCCTGTGTTTTGTTTTGTTTTGTTATGTATTGTATTGTATTGTATGTTTTGTGTCTTGTGTTGAGGACCCCCTCGAAAACGAGATAGCATATCTCAAGGGGTTTATCCTTCAAATAAATGTCATGTCTTTTTCTTCTTCTTCATCCGCTATCAAGGTCATCTTCCACCTGGTCCTCCCAGGGGTATCTGGGGAATTCCACGTCACTATGGAGTGACCACTGTCTTTCCAGGACGGAGGAGACGTTCCCAACATCCCATAAACACTGAATGGACACAATGGGCTTATTCCCACCGGGGAAGACCAGGGGAACATCAGCGGTAGCAGCCGCTCAGGATAGGAGGTGGCCGAAAGAAACATAATAGAAAGACCCAGAGAATGAAGCCCCACGTGCACTCACAACACACACACACACATTCAGAGGTCTCTCACAGATACTCTCACTCTCTCTCTCTCTCTCTCTCGCTCTCTCTCTCTCGCTCTCTCTCGCTCGCTCTCTCTCTCTCACACACATACACACATATAGAACTATGCGTATGCACATAGACACAAATGCACAGACAAGAGACATACACACTACACATACACACTAAAAGAAAATATTCTTCTACAAAGGAGTCAGATAAATCTCCAGAAGCAGAGTCCTGGAACACAGTAGCTCTGAGGAGTGTGTGCTTCAGAGGTGTCTGGGAACCTGGCTGCTGTCAGACACATTACTTTCTGTCAGTCTGAGATACGTCTTCTACCAGGACAGAATGTTCCTACAGTGCTACACACTTCATTGTTCCCTCAGTGACACTACACACCTCGTCTGTCCTCACAGACAATCCGGGGGCTGTAAGGGTGGATACTTTTGATCAAGCTGGTGTCGGGAGAATCGTAAAGGATCCCAACCATCCGAACAACAAGGCTCTTCTTCTCTCTGCTTCTCTCCACCGCAGCCTTAAAGGGATATTTCACTTTAGTAGGACTTGTCTATGTATGTAGTACATATGAGTAAGCTAGCAACCATTGCTGTCCCTGTCATTCCGCTGTCAACAGGTACATGTGTACATATCACACTTTTGAAGTTTAAACAAACTACTGCTGTGCAGATTTTCATAAAACAGACAATTCTGAGTCAAAGGTACGTGTTTCACAAATGTATTATCTTTGAAAAATGTAAGCAGATCTGGTCAATTTGTTGTAGGTTTGAGTGTGCTGTGTATCTTACCATGGTTACCACTGCTGCCTTGGTGAAGGAAAGATTCTAAACATTCTGTGAAAAGTTGACAGTTGGTCAGGCGGATGTAATCAGTTGCATGAGTCTGTCTGTCTTTCTTTCTGTCCGTAACTAATGTTGCAAACTATAGGGATTGGATGAAACAGTGGTCATAGGCTGATAGTAGGCCAGAGATCTGTATTCCGGAATATTTTTCCAATCAGTCAACAAAGTATTTTATTTAAATTTATTTCCATCATTCTTCATTGAAATACATATTCAGTATTCCTAAACAAGCTCCCAATTTGTTATGAAATGGCTCTTGGCCACAAGAAAAATGGAGACACACACAATATAAGTTTGTGGTGCACAA
Organism: Notolepis coatsorum; assembly: GCF_963971535.1. Lineage (NCBI taxonomy): Eukaryota > Metazoa > Chordata > Actinopteri > Aulopiformes > Paralepididae > Notolepis > Notolepis coatsorum. The sequence continues at coordinate 56,097,684 of NC_140167.1, forward strand.
TCATGACCCCTAGTGGAAGAAGTCTGTTGGTTTTGGTGACTCTATGAGATGCTTCCACCTGCAGAACCCCAGATCCCCGCAGGCTGAGGACAGCCGCAGGCTGAGGATCCGCAGGCTGAGGACGCTCGCTTCCATTGGCTGATTTGGGTCACGTGACCGTTGTTGCACCCAATGGCTGAGGGGACCCGCAGGCTGAGGACGCTCGCTTCCATTGGCTGATTTGGGTCACGTGATTTGGAGCGGCGGAAAGGAACCAAAAAATAATAATAATAAACACTGAACAGACGTAGACAAAATGGGGGCATCTTTGGACACCCCTGCGGCTTGTCCTTTGTGTAGTTATGCATATCGGGACCCGATCACGTTGAAGTGCAAGCATCGTTTCTGCAAGTTTCTGGAGTGACTTCGCGACCGGTCCGTTTTATTGTCCCGAGTGGCGGTGCAACACCTCGTACAAGATTGATTGATTGATTGATTGATTGATTGATTGATTGATTGATTGATTGAAAAGTTTATTAACAGATTGCAGAATGGGTACAGTACAGTACAGCTCAATACATACAATTGTTAAGAGGATGCAGACCTGAGAAAGACTGATGAATGAATTGAAAATGGGGGACCCTGTAAACAAGACGAAAGTATTTCTCTGGGCTGCATCCCCTTAACAATTGTGTATTGAGCTGTACTGTACTGTACCCATTGATTGATTGATTGAAAAGTTTATTAACAGATTGCAGAATGGGTACAGTACAGTACAGCTCAACAATACACAGACCAGAGAAAGACTTTCGTCTTGTTTACATCAGGGTCCCCCATTTTCAATTAATCATAAATGTACAGTTCCCTCCCCCTTGTATATATTTACTGTATGTCACAAATGTAACAGTACTGCATGGTCTGCATCCCCTTAACAATTGTGTGTATTGCGCTGTACTGCATTCTGCAATCTGTTAATAAAGTTTTCAATCAATCAATCAATCCGGGCCTGTGACGTCACTGTACCCATTCTGCAATCTGTTAATAAAGTTTTCAATCAATCAATTAATCAATCAATCAATCAATCCGGGCCTGTGACGTCACTGTACCCATTCTGCAATCTGTTAATAAAGTTTTCAATCAATCAATCAATCCGGGCCTGTGACGTCACTGTACCCATTCTGCAATCTGTTAATAAAGTTTTCAATCAATCAATTAATCAATCAATCAATCAATCCGGGCCTGTGACGTCACTGTACCCATTCTGCAATCTGTTAATAAAGTTTTCAATCAATCAATCAATCAATCGGTCACTGTACCCATTCTACAATCTGTTAATAAAGTTTTCAATAAATCAATCAGGGCCTGTGGCGGTCACGTGTACCCATTCTGCAATCTGTTAATAAAGTTTTCAATCAATCAATCAATCAATCCCGCAGTGCAACGTGACGCAAATCAGCCAATGCCCGCAGTGCAACACTCCAATTCAGCCATTGGGTGGGACGGTCACGTGACCCAAATCAGCCAATGGAAGCGAGCGTCCTCAGCCTGCGGATCCTCAGCCTGCGGGGATCTGGGGTTCTGCAGGTGGATAGTATTGGACTCCATGGCCCTTTCTCTAGTGCCACCATCAGGCCAATCATTCATATTTGTCAATACGATAACTGAAATCGCGTTCATTTGAATCTTTGTCATGACCGCTATAGGATGAACTATTTGAACCAAATTAACCAAATTTGACAAATATATTTGCCTTACCATTTAATAGTGTGTAATCGTGTCATAGTGCAATAGTGTAATAGGAATGATGCAGGGAAATCTGCTTTCATTGGTTTATGTTTGCCCCACCTCCTACTCTTATCCTAATGTGTAGGCTACTTGAGAAGAAATGGGTGGCTGTCGCCTGGTGGATATTTGCACTCTACTGAGCACACCTTTCTAGTTTGTTTATAATATTATATTTAGACTTGGTCCTCAAAATGTATTGAACTGAATGAGGAACCTGACACCTGGGAGGAATAGGGGTGTTGACAGTGGATGACAGGGACAGCAGTGGTCGCTAGCTTACTTGATTTGAGATAAGAGGGGAGACTGCTGATTTTTTACACCTACTAAAGTGAAATATCCCTTTAAAGACAGAGACCCAAGATAATCTACAAGCCATCCGGATCATAAATGAGGACTCTGTCTAGTGCACTACTCCCTGACGGCATGCGTGAGACATTCATTTGCACATCTACTCATTTGCACACCTGGGCATTTGCAGTACACTCATTTGATTTCCATAATCAATTCCTGACTTACTTGAACATCCACCTGCATCCCTGATCTTGTTTTTAGATGTTAGTTACTTTAATCTCCACTTTTTCTTTTGACCTAGTTCATGAAGAAAGTCATTTTTATACAGTCTGGGGTGGGGTGGGGCTCACAGGGAAAATGGTTTAAGTGTCAGAAACATAACTTCCATTGTACATGTATAATATAATATACGTGACAACCTTTGACTTTTAATTCATCATGAACTCGACTGTCTGATTCAATTAACTGCTCTGAAACCCAATTAAAGTGCAGTGAAAGGGAGCAGATGTGTGAAGTAATCCACTAGGAGTGATACCCCACCTTATCAGTAATCCACTAGGAGTGATACCCCACCTTATCAGTAATCCACTAGGAGTGATACCCCACCTTATCAGTAATCCACTAGGAGTGATACCCCACCTTATCAGTAATCCACTAGGAGTGATACCCCACTTTATCAGTAATCCACTAGGAGTGATACCCCACCTTATCAGTAATCCACTAGGAGTGATACCCCACTTTATCAGTAATCCACTAGGAGTGATACCCCACTTTATCAGTAATCCACTAGGAGTGATACCCCACCTTATCAGTAATCCACTAGGAGTGATACCACACCTTATCAGTAATCCACTAGGGGTAATATCCCACTTTATCAGTAATCCACTAGGAGTGATACCCCACCTTATCAGTAATCCACTAGGAGTGATACCCCACTTTATCAGTAATCCACTAGGAGTGATACCCCACCTTATCAGCAACGCTTGGGAAAGGATCGTGTGGAAAACGGGTTACTAAGTTCCTGAAAGCCCTCTTGATCAGGGGTTCTTAAGGACCACAAAATGTCATCTTGTCCAAAGTGAAGGACAAGATCCCAATGGCTTTTAGGAAATACAGGTCCCTGCGATGCTACCGAGAGGCCCCTGGTCTAAAACTTGTTGTACATTTTTTACTTTTATTTATTTTATTTGAAAAGGGCCCTGAAGGTGGTAATATCAGTTTGCGGGTCTCCCAAGAGCAAAAGGTTTGAGAAACGCTGGTCTATAGATGGGCACAGAACAGTGGAGGTCATTCCTATATACGTCATCTTACTCCACTAACTTCTATTGGATGACATTTTGCCAGGGACGGCACTGGAAGCTCCTTACCCTGTTTCCAGACACCATTTTGGGAGCTCTCGATTATCACAACAGTCTACTATTCCAAGCAGTGTGTATCCGACCTCAACATGTCACCCCACCCACTACACACACTGTCCAGGGGCGAACCTATAGCATCGGCCGCCTGTACCTGTAACACAGTGCCAGTATCGACCTTGTGATGCCAGCATGGGCACCAGGTGGCCCAGACAGGCGCTCAGTTATCACCACCTCCCATGTCCCAGCTGCCCAGGAGGTGACTGATGGATGTAGCAGAGCCGCCGTGAGAGGGCGGCGAGCCAAACCCTGGGAACAAGAGACAGAGGGTCCGCCTGCCTGAGCCGATTTCCTATACAATCTGCTGCTCGGGCTTCCACAGGGACGGCAGGTAAACACCAGGTTTAAGAACAGAGGCCTTCAGATTAGCTTGGAAAGGAGCCTAGGATAAGACTGCAGCGGAGAGGACCAGTGGGAGACGAGAAGGAGAATAATACATGGTGGTGGTATACTTCCCTCTGGTGGAGTGACAGATACACTGCATTCAGCAGTACATTCAAAACAGGCTACATTGAATATGACGTTTAGTTTTAGAAAAGTTATGGGGAAAATAAAAATCTAAGTCTAATCTGGGACACGATCAATGATAAATTGACACCCTTGTTTAAATAAAAATTATTTTTATTTTTTAAAATAAATGCATTTTTACAGTCTGAAAACAGCAGGCCATGCACTGCTGCTCTGGACATTGGAGGCAAACAAAAAAACAACATTGTTGCAAAAAAAAAGAAAAGGCTAAGCTTGTTTTTTCCTCTTACTTCAGTTCATTTTTGCTGATTTGTCTCAAACTCCAGGGTCTAAACTATGGTACTTGGGCCTCCTTCATACATACTGGTATCATCTAATGCTAACCTTCAATTGTGATAAAACCTGAATAGCGTCTCGAAAAGTGATATATATTCTTTAAAAAGAAAAGACACTGAACAAAGTAAGAGTTTTGCAGCATATCAAGGTATCATTGGTAGTTTCAAATAGTGAGCTAAAAAAAGCAACCCAGTGCCACAATTGCTAGAATAGAAAACAGAAAAATGAAAGTACGCTTGAAGTAGAAAGGCATGAAGAACATAAAAGCATGTGGGAAAAAGGCCTCAATATTTATTATAATATGTAGTGTGTGCAAGGACAAAAATACCGTCATAAAATACTATCAGCCTGGAGTTTGAGACTAGTGTTATCTTCATATATATTTATATATATCTTCATCTAAAAACTCAATAAGACCATAACATTGGCAGGCACAAATTTTCATACTACACAATGTTGACAGATGCCCCCCCCCCCTACCCCACAAAAAATACACTTCCAAAACCCGCCCAGAAAACAAGCAGCAACAAAAGAACAAACTGTACAATTCTATAAAACCTGTGTTTTTACATTAGTTACAAAAAACCAATACTTCATTTACTGATCCTTCATACTGAAAAAAAAAAAAAAAAAAAAAACTTTGCATATTCATTCTTCAAAAAACGTGGTGACCTACTGCTGGTGCGTAATGATATACGTAAATTATGCTTAATACTATATGGTGTAAAGATCAAAAGAATGGCGATAAAAGAAGGTGGTAGAAGGGAACACTGGTAGTTAAAGTAGTCGTCCTCCTGTAGTGAATCATGAGCCACAGGCACGTTTTGGCAAAACTCCACATTGGCACCGAACGTTCCATCGTTATAGCAACATTATCATTTGCGTTCTCGTTTTCAATACTTTGGCCCAGAGGAAAATGTACTGCCAGAACATGATACCCCATAATTTGAACCCCTCAGATGGAAGAACCATATAAGTCAGTGTTCTTTTTTTTTGGACAGCTTGTGTATTCGTGTTGTTGTTCATACGAATAAGTTGGGAGAATGTGAATTTAATACGACCTCCAAAACTCCTCAATTTCTACTGTCTTTAGTGATGAGTGAACACAAACAGATCCAATCATTAGGTTTGAAAACGTTGTTTCATCTGAAAACTTGAATGATATGGCTTTGTCATTGAGGTCTCCAACCGTGATCCGCTAAACAGTAGATTCCGGAATCTCTGTGTCTTGACTTCGTTGATTTTGGACAAGACGACCACTACTGGAGTTTGTTACCTGGCAGCTATATGGGGAGGACTTGGTAATTTTTAAGAGTTCCAACAAAACCACAGGATACTCACCCCGCGAGCACAGAACTGTAGTGTGTTTTCCAGACACGTTAGCAAACTACAAGTCTATAATAACGACAACAGAGCAAGGCTCCGTTCAACCAGCGGGCTGTAGTGAGATTACTATATGCACTAGGGAGCGACTCAACACAAGAGTACAATTGACTAGAACTGGAGGCAAACTCTGATAAAAAACAAAAAAACAAACATTAGAAAACAAGTCAACAGAAATCTAACTACAGCTTATTCATAGCAGGGAGATCATCTTTAGAGCGTAAAAGTGCTTACATATGACTTCCTATTTGAGGAGGTTAAAAGTAAGAATCCTTCATTGGAGAGGGGAGAGAGGACACAGTGAATTCATGTACAGCAATACTCAGTCACTGCTGCTTATGGATGCACCCCTGTGATTATTTGATTGGACAGTATGTGTGTGTGTGTGTGTGTATTAGAGTAAATAATGCAATGGATGTAATTGTGGACATCAGCAAAGTAGAATTAAATGTCATACATGGTGACATGATGTGAATAATATGCTATTAGCAAGAACCACAGGGTGTGATCTATACCTTACCTTACCAGAGTGAAGAAATGGGAATAAAACAGGGATCAATAAATAACAGGACTCTTTATAAGCAACGATGGATCATATTATGGTCTGGTCGGACTATCATCATGACATAATAGCTGATTGGCTGGTCGATGACATCAGCTCCTTCAGTCCAGTCATAGTAAAGACAGAGAGAGAGAGCGAGAGAGATATAGAGAGAAAAGAGAGAAAAAAAAATGAAAAAAAAGAGTCTTTGGGATTGAGAGGACTCCTGGCATTTGATTGGTTCTGTAAATTGTCATGGACGTAGTTTGGTGACCATCTCTCCAGGAAGAGGCGCAGGAGGGGTGGGAGAGGTGGAGAGGGGTTGTGGGAAAAAGAACGACAAACTTCCTGCCAAATTGTACGCGAGGCCTCTGCTAATGACAGGGAGGCCAAGAGGTTCAGAGTTCATCTGGACTGCGTCCAGCAGAATATTAGTGTTTTAACAAAAAGGACTTTGACAGCGTAAATGCAAAAAAATCATTCAAAATAATAAAAACGGTGTCAACCATGGCAATAGCGGTGCCGCGCTAGGCTTCTTTAGCGCAGTTCCAAACGATTACAAAGACCAAGAAATACTAGAATAAAATAAACCCATAACATCTAGTCCCGCCCTCCAACCACGCCCACTTCTCAACCCTTGACCCCCCCCCCCCCCCCCCCGGGTAGCTAGGGGGCGACTCAGACCCAGCCGCTGGTCAGCTTATAGAACATCTCCTCGTCTAGAGACTCGTTCTGGTCCTTGGCGCGTGTGGACAGGAAGATATAACCTCCGATGAACTCGTGAACCACCTTGCAGTCCACCTCAGCGCAGGTGAAGGCCAGACTGGGCTCGTCTGCAAACTCTATCGTCACCTGCAGCAACACAAGAGAGGAAAAGAGGTCACCCTTCCGATTAAAAAAACTAAGAATTACATTAAATAGAGGCATGAAACATTTAGAATGCCCACTTTTAGGGCAGCACGGTGGTGTAGTGGTTGACACTGTCGCCTCACAGCAAGAAGTTCCTGGGTTCGATTCGCGTTTGGGGACCAAGTTGCCAGGTACCCAGGTGGCGTGGGCCTTTCTGTGTGGAGTTTGCATGTTCTCCCCGCGCTCGCAAAGGTTTCACCTCCAGAAAGAGATAAACCCAATGGAAAAACATGCAGAACAGATCGCTAACGCTGTCGCATCCCTGACAAAGACGGATACACCGCAGCCCATGTCTGCTCCTGGCTGCCGTTGCGGGGGAGGGTGACGGGATGGGTCAAGCACAGAGACGAAATTTCATTGGTGACCCCCCCCCCCCCCCCCAAAAAACAAAGCATGTGTAAGATGGCGACACAGAAGGCAGCCAAGGCCCAAGGGCCCAAGGGGAGCCAGAAGCAGACAAGGGCTGTGGCGTGGGGCTGCACTCTGGGACCAATCCACATGCTCCTGCCCGTTTTATCTGTTCTGCATGTTTATCTCTTTCTCATTGGGTTTCTCTCTTTTTATGGAGGGGAAACCCTCGTGAGCGCGGGGAGAACATCACTCCACACAGAAAGGCCGGGGAGATACCTCACCTGCGTACCTGGCCCCCAAGCAGGAGATACCTCACCTGGGTACCTGGCCCCCAAGCAGGAGATACCTTACCTGGGTACCTGGTCCTCAAGCAGGAGATACCTCACCTGGGTACCTGGCCCCCAAGCAGGAGATACCTTACCTGGGTACCTGGTCCTCAAGCAGGAGATACCTCACCTGGGTACCTGGCCCCCAAGCAGGAGATACCTCACCTGGGTACCTGGCCCCCAAGCAGGAGATACCTCACCTGGGTACCTGGTCCCCAACCAGGAGATACCTCACCTGGGTACCTGGTCCCCAACCAGGAGATAACTCACCTGGGTACCTGGCCCCCAAGCAGGCGATACCTCACCTGGGTACCTGGCCCCCAAGCAGGAGATACCTCACCTGGGTACCTGGTCCCCAACCAGGAGATACCTCACCTGGGTACCTGGCCCCCAAGCAGGAGATACCTCACCTGGGTACCTGGCCCCCAAGCAGGAGATACCTCACCTGGGTACCTGGTCCCCAACCAGGAGATACCTCACCTGGGTACCTGGCCCCCAAGCAGGAGATACCTCACCTGGGTACCTGGCCCCCAAGCAGGAGATACCTCACCTGGGTACCTGGCCCCCAAGCAGGCGATACCTCACCTGGGTACCTGGCCCCCAAGCAGGAGATACCTCACCTGGGTACCTGGTCCCCAAGCAGGAGATACCTCACCTGGGTACCTGGCCCCCAAGCAGGCGATACCTCACCTGGGTACCTGGTCCCCAAGCAGGAATGGAACCCCGGAGCTTCTTGCTAGTCAACCACTACACCACTGTGCCGCCTGGAACAGCAACGTCTCCAAAACATTTCCTTACCTGTTTTATCTCCCAGTTCACGTTCCACTGCTTCATGTTGCTGAAGCGCCAGGTTTTGATGGCGTCTCCAGTGCCGGCGTCCATGCGGATCAGACGGTTGTAGGTGATGCCAATAAGCTCCTCTCTCTTTTCACCCTTGAACCTGGAAAAGAGGATATAGAGGAAATCGTCACGGTAAAAAAAAAATCACGGGCGTGGCCTCGACATCGATACCTCGCTTAAGAGAACGATAATAACATAACGTGAGATGGATGCAGTGTGGGCTGTGTGAGGGGAACCTACTTGGCGAGGAAGTGGGTAATTCCAAATTCCGGCAGGGACTGCCACGCCTGGATGAAACGCATCTTGGCCTCGATCAGACTCATCTGGGCCACGTTCTGATGGGCCTCCAGGATCCGGCCCGAAATCTGACGGAGACAAGTGAAGATTTATAAGCACATGTTGTGTAAATGCTCTGAACACTTCCGCCGTTAACAGTGGAAACGCCCACTGAAAAGCTGCTGAAACACCAGGAAACCTTTTAGGCAAACAGACCAGGCTGCAAGAATTTAAGAGGCACAGGGCAAAATACACAATATAATTTATCTGGGTAACAAGAAATTACCATAATCAAATCCCAATCGTGTCAAGTCATCTTCATGGGTGAGATTGCCCTTTCAATTTAGCCTTTTATGTTGCCCAAAAAGTTGCCTAGTGCAACACGTGACACACACACACACACACACACACACACACACACACACACACACGCCCAAACCCAAGGACACCAGGAGATCCCTGCTGTCTCTATAAAGCCTCGAGGGCTCCCAGGGTCAGCCTATAACCCGAGTGACTGTCTCAATAAACATCTACTTCACGTAGCTAGAGAGCTAACAAACACACATGTCAAATATATGGTCCTCCAGAGGAGGCAAACTAAAGTCAATGAGGCGCAGTAAGCTTCCCCACCCCTCTGTGTGTGTGTGTGTGTGTGTGTGTGTGTCTCAACAGCCATTAAGTCGTCTTCAGGACGGCACAGCCCAAAACCTATGACATGAGTCATTGAGCAGGACATCACAGATATGAACAGCAGTCTCATCATCCACAGTCGTCATCTCAATGTTTAAGACTGCTCCATTATTTCACTATCAAACCACTGATACTGTATTGTAGCTATCCTGAGGTAAAGAGGTAGCACACACACACACATACATACACATACACAGATCTTCAGGACAATGTAGACTAATATATGTAGCAACAACACATGAAAGGATGCGCCTCTCCAGTGTTTGTTAAACCAAAGTCTTATATTTCCAACATCATAGGTAAACGGGTAGCTCACACACAGGACAAAGTAGATTCATTTAAATTCATCACCAATTCAATTTAGCCGTGTCAACACACACCTCCTCTATATATGCCACACACATCAGGTGGAAAGGGGAGAAGGTGATCGGTGACCCCTCTCACCCTGCTTACTACCTCTTTAACCCCCTTCCTTCTGGTAGAAGACTCCAAAGTCGGGCGGCCAGGTAGCGCAGCGTACTAAGCGCCTGTCTACCACCGCAGAGACAGTGGGATCGAATCCAGCTGCCGCGGTACCTCCGGCTTGGTCGGCCGTCCATACTGACACAATTGGCAGTGTCAGCGGGTGGGAAAGCCAGTGGGGTGGGTCCTGGTCGGTGGGTCCAGCAACTCCTACAGTTCGGTCGGGGCGCCTGCACAGCGAGGGAAGGATCTGGGGGAGGTAGTGTGATCCTTCCACACGTTACACTCTCCCAGTGAGAGTCCGCGCTGCCAGGTGAAAAAAGAAGCGGTGGGCTGGCTACACATGTGTCGGAGGAAGCATGCGATAGTCTCCCAGACCGACGGTAGGGTGGGTACTGGGGTAAGTGCACAACGACCAGGAAGGGGATTGGGAATTGGCATAACGACTAACATTGGGGTGGAAGAAAAACGGAAAAAAGGAGGGGGGAAAAGATAATTAAAAAAGAAAAGTGTAGGACATCTCGTTTTAAGAATAGCACATATCCCAAGGTTGTCCGTCACCTGAACTCAAGCCCTAATGCACAGGCACTTTGTACTATAAGGGCTAGCACTAGCCGACTAGGCACTTTAAGGCAATAATGCACTTTAAATGGAGCACTGAAGCATTTTTATTTAAATTTTTTATGTTCGTGAAATACTTCTACTTCAGGGATTGCATTGTATGTTTTTATATTGTATGTTTTTATACTGTATGTTTTTTCCACTGTTTTATGATGTAATGAGCATTGCACCGAGACAAATCCCAATCAACCATGTGTTGAAATGGCAATAAAGTGTCTATCCATGTGAATGTTTCGACTAGCTAGCGTGCGAGCCGCCTCCGTCTTGTGATACCTGACAAAGATCAAAGGGGCTGTTGTGTAGCAGGGCAAAGTACTACGGTTGGTAGAGCAGAATGCAGCGCCACCTCATTACCGTGGATTTGCAGACAAAGATCAAAAGGAAAATGTCCAGGCTCTCCGTGTCGCACACCGAGCCGCGTCAGCCAGGTTACTGATGAGGGCCCGAGGCCCAGACATTAGCATGCGTTTGTTGACATGGACAAAACAAACTAATCCACTTTGTCCCGAGTGTGTGTGTTTACCTTTGACATTGGAAATAAAATACTGGTTTCGCACCACAAACAAACAAACACTTTCATAGTTACTACATATATACGCTATAGACGGTTTCACTGGAATTCTGTTGCTAGGGAACAGTTTGGACCCAAATTTTTTCCTGTCAACATTGCAACAGGAAATAAACGTGGGTTCTTTTTAGAATGTTATTGTTTTGAAACCGCCTACACGTTCACACGGTTGTGTAGATGCATTCGAAGGCGACAGAGACACTATGCAAGCCTACATTACTAAAGGAACGATACAAGAAAACTAGGAATATACGACTATAGATAGACCGCTATGGAATGTTAAAGAGAGATCTATCTATTTCTATTCTGGATTAGTAAAGACAACCATAGAGCCGTAGATGCACTACGTTCAAAAGGACGTTCAAAAGGTAACAGAACCGTGCAACATGTCTACAGGTCACAGGCACCCGGTGGAACAGGCGTCTTAACTTACCAAGTCCCTGATATAGCCTGGCTGTAAAGAGGAGCAAGGGGGAGCAAGAAGCAGGTTCATACAGGGAGAGAGAGAGAGAGAAAGGAAGAAGGAAAGAAAGATAGGACAAAGAAAAAAAACAAGCAAGTAAGAATGAGGCTGCGAGAGAGAGGTGCAAAACAACAAGCTAGCAGGTCATAACTGTAAACATAAGGGCCGTGAGGCTGGAGGAGGGTCATGCAGCGTTCAGACAGGGTGTCTGTGTGTAGATCTGGAGGAGCAAGTAGAAAGGGTTAGACCAGGGGTTCTTCTGGCAGACGACCCCCTAGTTGAGTTGAAAACACAACAAAACTCTGCGACACCAACCTTTGAAAAATGAAAAATTGTGCGTCGTCACATTCTTTACTGTATGACAAAAGTGTGAAAACATTTCATCAGCCAAAAGAAATTCAGTTGCACTCTTGAGCGGGTCATATATGGGCTGGTACGGCTGCATGGCCTTCACAGCAATTTCTGTGCAGGACGAAAGCCTCTTAGTTGAAATGTTCAATCTCAAAATCAAATAGACGCATATCATTTGTTATTAAAGACTAGCTTAAACAACGGTCTCTGGCGTCACATGGCAGTGAGTCTATATTGGCCAAAGTTGAAACTCAATAAGAAAAAGAGCTCATCTTTCCAAGCACTGGAAATCAAAGTGACCTCAAGACTGTTACCAGTAGTAGCTGTGATTCAGTTATCATCCATACTTTTATACCGCACTCTCTGGACATAGCAAACATAGGGATCTGTATTTCCTTTTCCATCCACAAGATGGTGCTATATACCACAGTACTGGTCAAGAAAGTATTCTGACCAAGAGCTGCCTGACCTGACAAGCCCCCCCCCCCCCCCCCCCCCCCCCCCCCCTTTATTATTACGCCTTCCTTGTTTGTTTCTTCTTATGTAAAGCTATATGTTTGGCTAGAAAGCCATCTAGTCCTGGTGATCTAAAAATTCCTGTGTATATCCTCTGGGAATTGTAGCACGGAAGTCTCCTCGGGAGAGTCTGAAGAGAGGAAGTCCAGTTAGTGTGTGTGTGTGTGTGTGGGGGGGGGGGGGGGGGGGGGGGCAGTGCCCTGTGTGGCTCCCACAGCTGACTGGGAGCAGCTTTTCCCAGCCTCTCTTCCCGCTCTGCATTCCCAGGCAAAGCTCATTTCCTGGTGCTCCACGCCCCCCTACTACTACACTACACACATGCATGCACACATACACAACAACTGTATGGACACATGCACACACAAACACATAAACACACATAACACTATAGAGTGCTGGATCTTTTATGTTGCGCCTTGGGGATACCTCCCATCAGTCTCTGTGACTGGGCCTGAGCCCCCGCCCACCCAGCCCCTCCCTCAGGTAACATGACAGACAGAATACCGACAGCAGACAGTCGTTCTCGCTGTGGTCTGGTATAGGAACAACTTTGAGTACTTATTAGTCAGCCGCCTGCATGTTTAAAACACACAAATGCTGACTCGCCATTTCCTTTAATGTTCCCATTTATACGTCAAGATCACGAGCAAACACAGCACCCGCGTCTGTTCCGATAACACTCAACAGTTCCCATTTTCCAAAAGCTAAATACACCAGACACACCTCTGGCCTTTTCCTGTTTGATGACCCTCCCTGTCCGCTGTTGTGTGTGTCTGTCTGCCTCTCTCTCTTACTATGCCTTAAGAACATGGCTGGTCGCAGTTACTTATAGCCCAGAAACCCAGACTATTCCTCAGTCATCACTTACCGACATCCTCCTAACATCTCTCCCCCCCTAACCCCCATAGCAACGTTCTAGTTTTCCTACACAGCTTCATCAAAACCACATTGAATGAGTAAGCTAAGGCAAAACAGACTCATCGCATCCCGCCACCCCCTCCCTACTCAAACTAATATATCCACTAGCCTGTACTCAGCTGTTCCAACGTACACACCGACGGCCTATTACTTACATGGGAATCTGAGTGCAGGGTGCAATTTTCCTATCCGTCATGAGCCAAGTTAATCTACACTACTGCTTGGATACTAACTTATGGTTATTAGGATGTCTGTCGGCGGTTTGCCACTGAGAGTTGGGATTGAAGCGTCTCGACTCTAACCCGTGTCCCGTTATGTCCCGATTCATCTCCTCTCTGACTACACACTACTGCAAGAGAATAATTCCTAACAAGGGATTTAATCTTGTATTATTGGCGAATGCCAATTGGGGTTCCACTTGTTTTAAAGCTATAATGTTAACATTTCCATATTAAAATGTCTAAAAACTACTAGACCTATGATGTATATTTTGTCTAGTTATGTACTTACATTATTCCAAATGTTTCCAACAATTATCCTTAACTAATAAGCTAGGTTAGACCACTCAAATCTGTGTTTTTATTTAACATTATCTGCCGGAGTAGTTTCACTTACATGAAACGGTTAGCATTAGCTTTGGAGCATTTTAATAATGAAGACAACTACTTCCATGATGCCACACTCCTTCATAATGTCACCAAACACTGTCTTTTGTAATTGTTTTGAGTGACAGACCCCTAGCGGCAGAAGATTACATATTGTATGTTTGACACAACATAACTTTTTTCAAGGAATTCCTCAGAAAAGGTGACAGTGTCAGCGGTCAGGTGGCGTAGCGGAGATTGCGCTCGTCACCAATGCAAGAGGCTGCTGTCTCGACTCCCGGAGTCAGCATTGCTTGGGGCTTGGGCTGATCGCTATACTAACCCGTTTGGCTGGGTTAGGGGGAGGGCAAGTCATGGGTGGGAATCTGGCGTTGTGGACAGCGACGCCTACAGGTCAGGTCTGGGCGCTTGCTCAGCGGAGGCAGGACTTGATGAAGGCAGCGTGACCTCCCACGCGTTACACTTCACCAATGAGAGCCCTCGCTGCCAGGTGGAAAAAGAGTCACTGGCTGTCGCCGCGCGTGTCGGAGGAAGCGTGCGGATGACTTCAGGGTTCCCTTGTACCGACCAGTAGGAGAACATGCGCACAACAACCAGGCAGGGGAGGGGGGGAATTGGCACAACAACAAAAAATTGGGACGGGGAGAAAACAGAGAAAAAAATCTGAGAAAGAAAGGATTAAAAAAAAAAAAAAAAAAAAAAAAAAAAGTGACAGTGTCTCGAAGCAAGGCAGACCACTCCACTTGAAACTTGAGAAAATCCTTGAAACAAGCTGACCTGCATAGGAACAAGTGAAATTTACCCATTTCAAAAACTGCCCTCTTTTCTTGATCCTTCAATCACAACTGTTGCCTTCTTCGGACCAACAGTTGTGATTGGAGGATCAAGAAAAGAAGACGGGTTGGAGAGTTCATTATATCATCCCATTGGCAGTTTTTTTCTTCTTCACATCTCATCTAATCACATCAGAAATGAGTGATTAGGAGTGATTTTAGTAAACCGTGTACAAAAGAAACTCAGTTTTCTCATAGACTTCAATTCATTCGGCTGTTTTTCTCTTCCTGTTTTCGCTCGTTAGTTTTTCACCTAGATCCCCGATTCATACATCCCCAGGTGGGGTATCTTTGGAAAGCCACACTCATTGGCTACAACCCTCCACAATAATTTTCGAGATCGCCAAATGATTGACGGAACTAGAGTCCCAAGAGTCGGGAGTGGTATTTTGCGCAATAACGTGTACTTTGCACAAGCCTCAAATACGGCATGTAACTCAAGAACCGCTGAACGCATTTTGTCACCTGAAAGGGCTATCGACAGGCAACAAATAACCCTTCAATTCGATAAATATATTGTATTACAAAATATGGACACCCGAGCCACTAGTGGTCGCCAAAGTGCCGGTGGGCAAATCGTCCTAAAAAGGGCCCACATGTGGGCCCTTGCATGTTATTAAGACGGGAGTTATTATTATGATTATTTACAGTGCAGATCAAGTGTAAGCAACATGGTGGATAAGATACCTTTAGGCCTACATCTAGTCTATCAGTGACAACAAAAGGCTGAAAAACACGAGTGCGGCAACCATTACAGCACTAGTCCTCAGCCTGACATGAGACACAAGACATTATACATGAGACACACCACTGTCAGCGAGCTGGGAGGTAATAGGGTCTGCTGTCCTGGTTTTCCCTTGGAGAGGGAGAGAAGGAGGAATAAATGGAGAAAGGACGAGAGGAGGAGAGCAGAGGGAGGCTACATTCCAATGCAAGACAGCCCAGATGCCAGGAGGCATCCATCTGGGAAGCATCAATGAGTCCTCCATCCAACTCACACTACCCACTCGACAACAAGCGGGTAAACACACAACATGCTGGATCTTCACCTCTTGCAGTCTTGTACCTTTTGTTACAGTTGTGTACAGTACAGTGCATCTTGCTATACCTACGATGCATCGGAATAGATTAAAGGAACATGCCAACATTATGGGAAATGTGCTCACAGTCTTCTCCGGAGTCAGAGAAGAAGATGGATACCAATTGTATCTCTGTGCGTTAAGTAGAAAGCTATACGGTTGCAGGCTAGCCTTAGCCTAGCTTAGCACAAATTAATGCAAGCGGATACGGACAAACTAGCCTAGCTTAAAACTCTGTTACAGCTAGGCTAGTGGTCCATATCGGCTTGAATTCATTCATGCAGCCGAATAGCCTTCTACTGAATGCAGAGAGGAAATTGGTATCCATCTTCTTGTCCGACTCTGGCGAAGACGGTAAGCGCATTTACCATAATGTTGGCGTGTTCCTTTAAATATCCCCATTGACTATCTCAAGTGCCGCCCCTTGGAGGGAAGCAACCATTGTGATTGGAGGATCGAGAGATTGCGGCTGGTACTGTACAGTGACAGTAGTGTGACATCACAGCGTGAGTATGCCGTGCGACACCACGTCCCACATGCCGTACCTGCTTGTTCTTGTACTTCTTCAGGTAGCGCGGGGACACCAGGCACTCGGGGTTGATGTCGGTGGTGATCGGCTCGGCGATGAACTGGGGATCGGGGTTCATGTGCTGCATCTTGAGGAAGGACAGGATGTTCTGGACCTCTAGGTTGTAGGAGCTGTCGGCCATCGTCTTCCCTTTAGAGGCCAGGCGACACGCTGCCATCCAGTGGGCATACTGCTTCTCCTGGTGGGGGAGGGGGGCACAACCCATGATGCAGTGGTGTGTAATAAATAGAACAAGGAACTAAGACAAAAACAACACACACACACATATATACACAGTACATACATACATATATGTGTGTGTGTGTACTATATACATATAAATAATGTATATGTATATATGTACACCGTATAAACTCCTAGGCTCTGTTACCTGCCTACTGCCTTGACTGTCTACAACTTCCTTAATCATAACTACCTCAAACTATAGTCTACTCATATAACTCTGTATGATAGCATGTACAATAATGCTGTCTATATATATATATATTTACAGCATATATATCCATCTGTCTGAAATATACCTGCATATAATCCTTTCTATATACCTACTTATACACCTGCATATAACCCAGGATGATAGCATGTATATTAATGCTGTATATAATGTGTATAAGTATACTGTATATACTTAGCATATATATATATATCCACATCTGTCTGTACATATCTGCATATAATCCTTTTTGTATAATCTGTATGTATCTGTAGATACTATATATGTACATATCCCTTACCTACTCTTATGCTGCTGGCCAGTATGACTTACTACCATATTGTATTTATACCTGTATCACTGTACATAATAATCCAACAATTATGTACATACATCTGATTAGCACTATTACTCAGTAGTACAAATATTTATATTTGTATCTTTTACAGTTTTATACAAATATTTTACAGTTGAATCACCTGTACACTATATATATTACTATTGCACTTTACTGTTACATTTGCACTCTGGCTGGATGCCAAACTTTTCGTTGTACTGTATACATTTTAATCACACACACACACACACACACACACACACACACACACACACACACACACACACACACACACACACACACACACACACACACACACACACACACACACACACACACACACACACACACACACACACATGATAGGTTTAAAAGTTATGTAAAATGCACACAGGAATACCCAGAAATTAAATGTAAAATTCATTTTTTTTTTAAACTATGCAGCACGATACGTAGAAGGAACAGTGTTCAGTCCACTTCAAATGTATTAAAAGTTATGCTGCACAAGGGACCTCCGCTCAGCTAGGGGGCACTAGAAACTTACTGTGTCACACCGCAGCCAGATCTCATTCATGCCGTCGGCCACAGGGATTAGCAACTTGATGTTGAATTTCTGACCGGAGATGTTGACATCTGGAGTCACCTCACAGCCTAGACAGACAAGGCACAGTCCAGAGGAGAGGTGGGGTCAGAACCATTCATCACACACACACACACACACATACACACACACAATCACATTCTCCTGTACTGTGTGTGTGTATATGTGCTTTGTATTTGTGTGTGTGTCTGTATGTGTGTATGTATGTGTGTATGTATGTGCCTGTGTGTGTGTGTGTGTGTGTGTGTGTGTGTGTGTGTGTGTGTGTGTGTGTGTGTGTGTGTGTGTGTGTGTGTGTGTGTGTGTGTGTGTGTGTGTGTGTGTGCACGCGTATGCCTGTGCACGTGCGTTTCTGCACCTCTAAGATTCATTTGGAGGGCAGGTGTTCCATGGGCCTCCTCTTTGCTCTTGTAGCAGCAGACAGTGATGTCCTTGAACGTGCACCAGTACTGCTTGTACCCCTTCAGCGTCAGCTTCTTAGGCCTGGAGAACAAACAGACAACAGACAGAGAGATGTCAGACCTCAACAGGAAAAACAACCACCATCTTTTCCCTCTCTTCATAAGTAGACCGAGGCTGAGATGGGGGTTGAGCTAGAGAGTGTGAAGAAGAGAGAGAGAAATAAAGAGAGGTCTTTCTCAGCCTCGTATAGACTCATAGTGCAAAGTCAGCACCATGAATGGGAGGGAAGCCAACGCTGGGCGTGAGCGCTAATGGACGAGCGTTATAGAGGAAATGCCGCTTGATATAATACCCCCCACCGGTTTAAACATTTTATGAGACTAACAAACCACGAGGGCCACCTGCCTGTCAGCAAGGGCGTTGATCCAAAAGAAATAAATATGCTTTAAAAACCTTTTGGTCCCACTGTAATCAGTTTTCCAAAAAGCCCAAAGTGAAAAGTCAGCTTACACAATGTCCTTTGGCTAACAACCCATCCTATTAACTTTGATACAAAACAGACAACGACTCTGCCCATTTATCCATAAAACCTTATTTCCTGCTTCGCCTGATATGAGATACAATCGCTGCTCTTTGTATTTGTGTGGTTTATTTATTTTGCACATGTAAGACAAGACGGATCACAAGAAATACATTAGATATTCAATGTGCAAGTGAGGTACCAAACAACCTTAACTGAAACTTTAATAAGATAATTTCATTATATATATATATATATATATATATATATATATATATATATATATATATATATATATATATATATATATATATATATATTTCCACTATAAACTATACTATTTCCATTATATATTACACAATTTCCTCCACGGTTTTCAACTACAGTAGGCCCAACTCAAGGAAAGTTGAGAAAATAAATAGTTGATGAAATAGTGTCTGAAGTTCGCTCCTCTCTGTGACGTCACCGGGAGGTATTTCTCAGGGTGCGAATGCTCTCGAGACAGAAAACACATTGGTGAGTTACATGTTGGATTACCACATGTCCTCCTCACAGCAGAAAGATACAGAAGGATTAAGGCTGAAAATCTGCTAAGTGTCCCTTTATTATCTGGATCAAACGGCTCTTGACAGAATATTTTCTTTTAGCTGAAAGCATGGGAGAGCACCGTTTGCCATCATAAGACATTGAGAACCTACTACAACCGGTGTTAATGTGCACCATCCTTAGGGCTCATTCAGATCTAATCAGACAATGCAGCACCTTGCTGCAGGATGCTGCACTGGTGTGGATGGGCCATTTGTGTGACATCATGCTGTGAGCTTTTTGACATCACCCCTCCCAATCCCTCGTCTTCCGCTGTGATCGACTGGCCACCTCAGCGTGCAGAGGGTTGACTTTTGAGTTCTACTTTCTCATGGGAACGAAGCTCCTTAGCGTGGAGCAGAGTTGTGAGGTGGGCCAGGTGTACAATCACAATTGTACTATAGGTAAGTGATGTTACCCAGTCCCCCTTGTTATTCAAGTAGGGGCAAAAGTAATTTTCTGATGCACTATGTGAAAAGTCCTCGTTGATAAAACGATTGGTTCCTTTCAAATGTTTAGCGCTTTTGAGAATCTCCTCTTTATGTTTAAATCTCAGCAATTTTGCAACTGCCTCACACCATCCCTTTCTGTGGGCGCATTCTAGTTCATCAGTTCTGGGTCAAGTTGATGATGTTCTGAGATCAGGTTCTTTAGTTACAGGACTGTGTGTCCTTCCATGATTTCGCTTTTCCTTCCGTGATTCCATCAATGATTAATGTTACTTCTGCAAGATTGATTTTCATTGCAGTCAGATTTGGATGAAAGATTTTCAATCTCAGATTTGAGATTGGAGAGGTTCATTCGTTTATTGATTTGAAAGCAGCGATATCGGTCCTGTTTATTTATTTTTCAGGCAATCAAGTTTGGGAAACTTGCATGCTGAGTTTTGAGCTCTGAAGAATGAGTTGCATTTCAGTTTTTGAAATCAAACAGGTCTTTGAAAAAAATTTAAATGTTGCCGCTCGAAAAAGTTAATTTCCAGTAGAAACATATTCATCATCATACTGTAGTTGCTATCGGTCTTCTTCTGCGGCATGTTGCAGGCTGTGATCCCCCTGAGGAGTGAGTAGCAGTGGAGCTGACACGGTCCTGCTTGGGACAGATGCAGCAGGTAGTGAGCATGGCGATTCAGTCCAGCTCAGCTGCATCAAATGCTGTTTAGGTCGGCTAGTTCGTATAGTTCAGGAGGCAAACCAGCAAAGCAGTCCGTGATCTTGAGGTTTACAAAGATTTTCCATATTGATCAAAAAGAGATTTTCCATATTGATCAAAAAGAGAAACATACTCTTCCTCTCTCACTGGAGGGTATCCAAAAGTCACGTTGTGTTTACGAATAGTTCACAGATCACAGAGAGAAGACAGCAAGAAGACGGCTATGCAACAACAAATGGATTATTCACACACAAACACAGTAACAAGCCTTTCATCAACACCAGGCAAGGTGAATCACCGTGGGGCAGAACAGAATAAAATACAACTTGAATTGCCCCAGAAGGGATTTGTCTCGTAGGGGGGAAATCTGGACTTACTTGAAGACTTTGACATAGTCAGCCAGCTCAGGAATAGATGTGATGTCACCCTAGGAGAAAGTGAAAGCCAAAACATAATTAGTGAGGATCCAGTTCACGTTTATGTGGAACAAAAGGACACAGAGACTAGGTTTAACATAACAGAAACAATGAGCTCAGTCAGTGTGAGTTTCCAATGTCATCGTAGCCCGATAAACTAATATCTCAAGACTCAACTTCCTCTGATAAGCAACCTTTTCTCAGGCGGGGCAGGCCGAACAATGGAAGTGCATGATATCAATCTGCCCATATATAATTTAGTCGTGTGGGTTTGATTTGACCTCAAACATCTCATACCCCCAGCCTTTTGTCCAGCCCAGGCTGTGTGAATAACAATGTGATACGTTGCACTAGTTAGTAGTAACATTCACTGCACTTCCCCCGCCCTTGGCCTGGTGTAGGCATGCTGCTCACAGCTGATGATCCTTTTGTATTCCACTGATAAAAAAATAAGACTTCTCGATTTCTGGTTCTGGGGATTTGTTTCTTTGGCTCAAACTAACACTAAAGCAGCACCTGATTCCATTGTGAGGTCTTCAAAACACTGCAATACATCTCACCAAGAGCTACCTATTACACACCTGACCATTCTGGTTTAAAAGGTGCTATAGATAATATCCAGCCACTAGATCACCAGCATGTCATTTATCCCATCAGGTGCATTCCACATGGAGAAATGGGAAGTAGGGAGGGGATACATGCATGCAACACGTAAACAACAACATTCATTTTGGACCCACCAAAGAAAAAAGAAAAAAATATTAATTAATCAATATTCTTTTGGGGTGAAAAGCAATACTTAGTTTTAGTATTACGCACATTTCTAAAAGCTTTGTCAATGTATTTTTTTTTAAACGTTATTACTCTACATAAAATGTTTATCTATAGCACCTTTAACACTTTCTCCGCCAATAACGTCATACAACAGGTTTCAAGTTCATGCGAATTCTGCCAGATCACGGCGTACAACGTTATTCTGATCATATTTCATATTTTCGCCATGGTATTCATATTTCACTCACGGAGCCTTGTATGATGCTGTGGGACTCTGCAACGCTTCAACACTGCCACCTGGTGGATGATCGTCGAGTTGCCAAACCGGATATGCCTGTTGCATATCGGTGCGTCTCCTAAATCTGTCCGGCCACTCGCATATCATCCCAGGACTCTAGCCACACACCGTGGATATGGATAGCTGCCATAACTCAATAATCCACATGATTTGGGCGTGTATTAGTATTATACAAACCGGAAATGGATCGCCTCGATCCCCATCACATAACTGGGATCTGTTTGCTCCAGTATCATCGCCCAACGGTAAGAGTAGGCTGCCGTGAGTTTCAGCGTTTTTTTTATTATTATCGATGCAAACTGCTCTGATCTATATATCACCCATACTACATAAATCATTTAACGACGATCACGGAATTATAAACGACCCCCCCCCCCCCCCCCCTCCGTTCACCCGCGCATGATCAGTCATAACGTTTAGGACCATGTACAGTTGACATTTTTAATATAGCGTGTATCGGCAACAAATGGCATTTGATAATGTATACCGGTATATGCATTTATGCCTATATCTCACGTTCTAGGATTTACTGCAGAAAACGATAAAAACATATTTATATTCTAGACGGTATTTTTGTATGAATGTGTGAATGAAAAAGTAAAACGTTCCTACATCCTGAACGATAGATAATCGATGTTGAATGGGCCATAGTAATGTCAATTTAGCAATACAATTTAAAAAGTTATAGCCCTGCAAAGAAGGTAAACATCTCCATAGGCTTAGACTGGTGGCAGTGATCAAACATTGATGGATATAAGGGTGGCAGAGAAAGTGTTAAGGTCACGGGGTGTAAGACGTGCCTGTGAATTTCTTTGGGACATGGAACAGTGATAAATGGGCCACACAAATCAACTGGACTTGGAAGTATTTTCCCTGTGGAGGACGTTAAGATCTCATACCAGTGTGTTGGAGGTCTTGCCTCCCTCCAGGGTGATCTCCAGGTCTGCCAGGGCTGCGTCCACCTCATCCACCTCCTTCTCACTGTGGTTCATGTGGTTGTCTGAAGACATGATGGACAGCTTGTTGATGTGGTACTGACGGAGAAAAAGACATGACACCCTCATATGAGTCTCCCTGGTGATGAACAGGTTCTCCTCACATTTTCAACATTTTCTTATGCCATGCAAGATATTTTGTAATTTTATTTTGCATATGGTCTTCTGCATGATTACAATAGTGTCTCCTCCTTTGGAATAAGCTTGTTTTTGCCCATAACTGAACACATCAACCTGTTAAGACACCTAAGCTTCTCCAAATCCCAAAACAGACAGGTTCTGTAGATAAGGAGAGGAGCTGGGAGTCTGAAGAACGCAGTCTGCTAACGGTTGCTTGCTGCTCAAACATCTTAAAGGGGACATGTACTATAAATGTCATTTTTCAGTCTCTAGCATTGTATTATAGTAATAGGAGTTAGTATCAATGTGTTTTAGTGTCTAAATACCATATTGGCGGATTGCTCTGATTCAGCTCAGATAATTTCCTGCTCCAGTAAATTAGTCCATCCTGATTTGAAGGCCTGAGTCACGTCATTCAGGCTCTGGGTAGAAGACAGTGATGTGATTGGCTCTAATCTACCTAGACTAGACAGCGAGTGGAAAACCACTTCCTCATACTGCGAGGCAGAGTGAAACCCGACACCTCTGCATACTCTGGAGAGAGAGAGAGAGAGAGAGATAGAGAGGGAGAGAGAGAGAGAGAGGGAGAGACAGAGAGAGAGAGAGAGAGAGAGGGAGAGACAGAGAGAGAGACAGAGAGAGAGAGGGAGGGAGCACTTGGGGGGGGGGCCTGCCGCGCCACACGGGAGAGGGGAGGAAGGGAGGCCCCCCCCCACAAGCTGCCGCAGGGAGAGAAAAAACGAAAGGAAGAGACGGCCTGTCTTTTTTTTCTCTCTCTCTCTCGCACCCCCCCCCCCCTCTCTCTCTCTCTCTCTCTCTATCTCTCTCTGTCTCTGTCTACCAGTCGCAGACTGTGTGGACTGACTGTCACTCAAAGTGCTTATGGGCGGAGCCAGGCCATAACAGCCTGAAATCTTGAAGCTGAAAAATGATGGTTTTGAGTACTTGATTATAAATATAAAACAATGCATTTTTATTTTTTTTTTTAAACCTTACAGATGTCTTCAATAGACTAACAGGAATTGTGTAAAGTTGCCCAAATAGTGCTAGGAATAGCAGTACATGTCCCCTTTAAGCAAGTGCTCTGCTGGTTTCAACAAGGCTCCCTGCTATGTGCGTTACTGGTGGGAAACCGCCTGTCTTTTTCATATAAAGGTGATTTGGTCCATGATAATCACCTCGTAAATAGTTTAAGGGTTTTGTCTGGAATTTATGTTAGCGAGCGGTGCCAGTAGGCACCAGGTACGAGACAGACGAAACGAGACTACTGAGCAAATCGTTGAGAGGGATGAGTGCAGGATAGGGTATTTATCAATATTTATCAGTTATCAACCATCTGTGTTATCATATATAAACAATGTTGCTGTCTAAAATAATGATGAAAAGACAATATTAAATCAGATTTGCTGCTAAATTATTTATATATTTTGAGAATCAATTGAAAATAGCTGTTTCAGTTTGATACCCCATCACTTCTCACACTGCCATGCAGTCCAATATGATCGCTTGGGTTATCCAACATGGGATTTCTTACACCTAAGCAGAATGATATACTAGTACAGTGGTTCCCAAACTTTTTACAGTCCCGTACCCGCTCAGACATTCAACCTCCCGCTGAGTACCCCCTCTAGCACCAGGGACAGCCGAGTACCCCCTCTAGCACCAGGGACAGCCGAGTACCCCCTCTAGCACCAGGGACAGCCGAGTACCCCCTCTAGCACCAGGGACAGCCGAGTACCCCCCTCTAGCACCAGGGACAGCCGAGTACCCCCCTCTAGCACCAGGGACAGCCGAGTACCCCCTCTAGCACCAGGGACAGCCGAGTACCCCCTCTAGCACCAGGGACAGCCGAGTACCCCCTCTAGCACCAGGGACAGCCGAGTACCCCCTCTAGCACCAGGGACAGCCGAGTACCCCCCTCTAGCACCAGGGACAGCCGAGTACCCCCTCTAGCACCAGGGACAGCCGAGTACCCCCTCTAGCACCAGGGACAGCCGAGTACCCCCTCTAGCACCAGGGACAGCCGAGTACCCCCTCTAGCACCAGGGACAGCCGAGTACCCCCTCTAGCACCAGGGACAGCCGAGTACCCCCTCTAGCACCAGGGACAGCCGAGTACCCCCCTCTAGCACCAGGGACAGCCGAGTACCCCCTCTAGCACCAGGGACAGCCGAGTACCCCCTCTAGCACCAGGGACAGCCGAGTACCCCCTCTAGCACCAGGGACAGCCGAGTACCCCCTCTAGCACCAGGGACAGCCGAGTACCCCCTCTAGCACCAGGGACAGCCGAGTACCCCCTCTAGCACCAGGGACAGCCGAGTACCCCCCTCTAGCACCAGGGACAGCCGAGTACCCCCTCTAGCACCAGGGACAGCCGAGTACCCCCTCTAGCACCAGGGACAGCCGAGTACCCCCTCTAGCACCAGGGACAGCCGAGTACCCCCTCTAGCACCAGGGACAGCCGAGTACCCCCTCTAGCACCAGGGACAGCCGAGTACCCCCTCTAGCACCAGGGACAGCGCACTCTCACATTTTCTTTGCCATGATTGTAAGCCTGCTACACTGCTATATATATATATATATATATATATATATATATATATATATAAATAAAGATGCATATATTATGTAAGAGAGTGAGTTATCAATAAATTTGCTCATTATTTAGCCTTGTAAAAAAATGTATTGGATGCAACATTGTGATGTTATTCCGATGTTGGTACACTTGACTAGAGGGTGAGAGTGGGCTATTAAATACCTTGGACTGTTCGTAAATGTAAAGGCCGTTTCACACAGGGAGCGGTAATTAATTTTCAATGAGAGGCCAGCGAATATTTTGGAGGCAAAGGACAATCTGAGGGCCGAAGCGGCACGCGGGCGGCCGGGTGCGGTCCCGTGAAATGTACGCATGCGTGCTCTTTTCGTGCACATGGCCCCCCCCCCCCCCCGCGGCAAAAGCTGGATTGTGTTTTTGTGTAGGCTATTCACATGAGACGCGGTGCGTTCCCGCTGATCAGAGCGAGAATGCATGCTGATTACCGCTCCCCGTGTGAAACGGCCTTAAATAATTTCTTTGGCGTACCCCCGATGTCATTGCAAGTACCCCTGGGGGGAATAGCTGTACTAGTACATTTATATCGAAAAGCGTCCCGACCAAATTCGGTCATTAAAGAACCCAGAGCATCTATCGCAAGTCAGGTTCCCCGACTTTTCCCAATCAGGTCTCTGACATCAAGGCCACCTAATCATCCCTCCCCCTTAATTGGCTGATATCAATCCCTGTCTCTTGAGCCTTTCAGCCATTGTGTAGTGTGATGTTTGATTGTATGGCAGCCATTGAGCCTGGTTGGGTGCTACACAGTGGTGGTGAAGGAGGCACTTTCCACCCTACATTGTAAAGCGGTATATACAGTAAATGCAATGATCATTCATTCATTCAGAACCGAAATGTGAGATCTGGCTATTCTACTCTACTCAACTCTAATTGGTAGGAGTCAGAGTGGATGCCATGAATCCTGTAGTCGTGCAGCACTGGCTGTGGGAGGGGGGAGGAGATGAGGGATGATTTACTAAAGGGAAATGAAGGGGTGGGTCTGCATGCTGCAATCGCAGCACATCTTTAGACGGCAACCAACTATAAATTGTCTTTACTGGGAAGTGAATACATGTGGAACTGGGTCAATAGCGTGGGATACAAATCGGACCTTTGAGCAACAATGGCAACACCGGGGCGGACGGATCACAGAGTGGACTTTACAGAAAAGCTCACAGTGATTCCCACTAGCGTGAGTCACCAACACTAAATACAACCTGTTGACAAATGGTATTTATAATGTCAACCCACCGCCCAGCCCCTCAATATGACAGAACAGCTGTTCAGAGAGAGAGAGAGAGAGAGAGAGAGAGAGAGAGAGAGAGAGAGAGAGAGAGAGAGAGAGAGAGAGAGAGGACGTATCTGTGGCCATAGCCAGCTAAGGTTACAGAATATAGGACAAAGGGCTCTTCATGACACCTTGTCTCCACTTCTCACGCCTACATTCGACTGACAGTGGCTTTTGTGTGTGTGTGTGTGATTGTATGTGTGCGTTGACGTATGCTGACCGGCTGCGCCCTCTGGAAGCCGTCGTGTGAGAATGATTCTATTAAAAAGGAATGACTACTGGGCTCGACCTATTGGGCTGATCACCAAACCCCTATATTTAGCCAGTGTTACACATCCAGGTGATAGCCTGCTAACAGTAGCTGGGCGTGGAGAATCATTTATCTTATTTTAGACCCTAGTATCCACTCCCCACCAGCTCACTCAGAGAGGCTTGGCGCTCCCCAGACACACACAAACACACACACACACACACACACACACCCTTGTCAGTGAAACTTTAAGCCATAGCCTCGTGCTTCCCTGTCGAAACATAGTAAAAGAGCTAGCACAGCGCTAACTGACAGGTAGCGACAGACTAGCCGCTAATCTAAACAAGCCGCTAGGATTAGCATCTTTGCTCCGTCTTTGGGGGGGGGGGGGGGTAACAAGAAACCTGTTAAGTGTATTAATAACCTCTCTGATGAAGCACTCATAACACCTCAGAGTGCTGGGAGGAATGTGAGCAGGTCCGTCAGGTCCCGCCGGGCTGGGGTGGGTGGTCCCGGTCGCGGGGGCTCGGTCCTGTGGCCCGGGACACTCTATAATTACCCCGAGGGTGAGGACAGGGTGGCGTCCTCAGGTCCCGGTACCCAAGCTTTACGAGGGTCGGAAATAGAAGGGGCGCCACCCCTCGGGGCTAAGAGGGCAACCCGAAGGGGCAAAGGGCTCCAACGTCTAGGTTATCCCACTCCCACTCTCCCCCTGGTACGCTAGGGACACTTTGTCAACGACAAGAAGCACAAAAGAAAACAGGGCTGGGTGACCTTCTGTGGGGGAGAGCGAGCAGCGGTGAAGAACGGCTAGAGTGAGTAAAATCTTCTCAAAAAAAGCTGATTACTCTTCCAACTTTCTCCACTCTTGCGAGAGCCAATCCGAGAGTGCGGTCCCATGGCGCGGAAGTCTGTGATTTACTTGTGCTGCATTTGAACTCTAGAACCCCACCCTCATTCTGCAAAAAATATGAAATGACAGAACGCACAAAATGAATAATGCGTTGACGGAGTATCCTTGGCTTTACTCCGTACAGCCAGCGTCTCTCTTCACTGTTACACTGTTCATATAAAAGTCATCACGTGCCTAATGTCTGAGTGCTTGTTAAGCCCAGCGGGATCCTGAGCAAGGCTTAAGTGTCTCATCACTGTAATGCCAGTGGGCTGTGCGTCTGAGTAGACAAGTCAACAGCTACAGTACTGCAAGGTGGCACAAGGCCGGCTTACTGGGCTACTGCAGTTGTTGTCTGGTCTGGAAGCCAAAGCTCTTTGGTTTTGTACTAATATTTAAGGCTGGGTATCGTTTGAAAATGTTTGTTACCGGTGCCAATACTGATACCAAAACCTTTTTCCCCAATACCAAGTTATTTGCTGTCCCGTCACACTGTGTGAGCCAATCTGAGGCTTTGTTTACATTTTGGATGATTCTAGATTGTGGTTGAACGGAATAAATGTTATACAGTATATTGGAACAAACAATACGTATTCGCTCACTGACACTGATGAGATGAACTACTTAGGTATCGAAATCTCTTATTGAATAACAGTGTGTCATTCAATACCAAATGTCGATACTGCAGCATTTTTTCAATAAAAAGGATAGAATTTCGATACCCAGCCCTACCAATAGTAGAACATTGTTGATGCTAACCCCTTGGGACTGGAAGCATTTCACTGACCTAAAACGGATTCAGCTAATTATAGCATCCATAGTATTGAGGAGCCCATTAACGCTTTCACTACCACACTACAAAAGGTTAACCCTTTCACTACCACACTACAGAAGGTTAACCTTTCGCTACCACACTCCAGACAGTGTCTTCTGTAGTGTGGTAGTGAAAGGGTTAAGGAATGTGGGGGGGAAATAACTTAATGGCTCTTTCTGCAACAGCATTCATTGGCCAAGTTCTAGAATGCAGGGCGCAGCAGACCAGACGGGCATAAGACTCAGCTCTGGGCAACAAGCCCATCCAATTCATTAGCTTGTGGTAGAGAGGGCATTGTGCCCAATGAGAAGAGAGAGCTGGTCCTCACACTGCAGACCTTACAACGCAATACTGAATTCAACCAAGCCCATTTAGACGACCCACCCACCCACACCCACCCACCCACACCCACACCTTGTAAGGACTATTGTTGTTAACTTCACCTAGGGAACAGCCTGTAACAGCATGCTGACTATGCCAGTTTTTAGGGAAATATAGAAAGAAAGATATAACACTGGGGTGTCATTGATGCACACAATCCCAGGCGTGGGCTTTTGGGCACGGCACCCTTCCATGTCTTTCTGTGGGTGGGAGCTGTTGGTTGTGAGAGTTGATATGTGTGGGTGGGTGGTAGGGATGGGTACCTTTCACATTTGAACCGATACGGTACCGGTACCGGTAACTGTGAATCGATACCGGTACCCAACGGTACCTTTTTTCAGTACTTTAGTATCAAGAAATTTTATTTACCTACCTCAGCCGTGAAAAAAAAATCCAAACTTCAAATAACTACATTTTTTTTTCTGTATCTCACTTGAATCGATACTCGGTAGTACCGACGTGTTTCGGTTCGGTACCTCAAAAGTACCGAATTCGGTACCCATCCCTAGTGGGTGGCGCTTCATTTTACACTGTCCTTTTGTGTTGCGGTGATTGACTGTTATAGAGGAGTCGTGTGGCTGAGGGTCCAATAACCAATCCATCCACTTAGCATCCGCAGTCCCAAAAACACTTAACAACAGCAGTTACTTGCAGAGGATTTAGGAAGGTGGTCCAAAAGACAGACTCAGTTTCAGAACTCATTTCATCCATAAAGTTCATCCAAACATTCACTCACACTCACACACACACACACACACACACACCTTTTCAAGTGACATCATCATCCCCAGTGCACATAAAGAATGAAATGAAAGATATACAGAAAAATAACCAAAATAGACAGTAATTCCTTAGCCCATTATCCTATGCTTAACCCTCACCACTGCATGCATACACTTAACCCTTACCCTAACCTTACCCTTAAACCTAAAATGTTTTTAAGTGAAGACTGGACCAAAATGTCCCCTCTTTAAAAGGATCATATAAATGGTAAATGGTGCATTTATATAGTGCTTTTATCCAAAGAGTTTTACAATTTTGTTCCTCACATTCACCCATTCACTCACACATTCACCCACCGACGGCGGAGGCGACCATGCAAGGTGCCAACCTGCTCATCGGGAGCAATTGGGGTTTAAGTGTCTTGCTCAAGGACACTTCCACACACTGGCCGGGAATCGAACCGGGAACCTCCCGATTACCAGACGACTGCTCTACCTCCTGAGCCACTGTCGCCCCCCCCATATGAGTCTCTTTCCTCGTGGGCATATTTGATCTACACAAGGATAGGTGTACAAGAACATACACACATGCGCACGCACACAGATGTCCTCACCTGCAGGGCGGCGAACATCATCATTTCCTCCTCGGTGCACTCGATCTCCTCCAGCAGGATGGCCCACTTGGACTGTTCATAGAGCTGGTTCACCCTGATGGCATCGTACTGCAGGGGGGAGCGGAGGTAGGTCTTAACACACACACAGGAATGTACAAGAGACACTGACACAGGAACCTACACGCAACACACACACACACACACACACACACACACACCACCAACCTTGCTTCGCTGCCTGAATTGCATCCTTTTCAGGTGGCGGAATGGTTAAGACCGTGCGGTTCAAGGCCAGTCAGAGATCAGGTACCATTGTACCAAGCCAGTAGCTTGTGACCAACACTTTTACACACATGCAGAAACACACACACACACCAGCTGAGATAACAGGATGCCTCAGATCTGAGAGACACATCCTCGCTCCACAAACCGCCAGCTGCAGGAGGCAGACAGTACTTATGTGTCCTCACCGTGTGTCACAATCTGGCTGACATTGCACAGTTAGCCAGATAACATTGAAAAAGTGTGAACTACTGTATTCGCATTTTGGATTTGTATCTTTAAAACTGAACTTGAATATCAGGTTCAGGAATGGGAGTCATACATATTGGAAGTTGCACAATGATATTTTTGAAAAGTTATCAGGCTAACTGCATAATCCCACTTCATCCATCCTGGGGTATCCTCTAGTCTACTACAGCAAGACAAGGACTCGCATACGTTTTGTCTCTTGTCGTAGGACGCAGGCTCATTAAACCATATACAAATATTACTGTTGTCTTGTTGTAGGACCCAGGCTTGTTATATTTTATATATATAAAATATATTAAAAGAATATATATTACATATAATACATTTGAATCTAATCTAATTAAACCAGATCACAAACATATTATTACTGTTGTCATGTTGTAGGACCCAGGCTCATTCAACGAGATCACCAACATATTATTACTGTTATTATTATTACCTTAGGGTTGAGGTCGAAGAAGCTGTGGTATTTAAACCGCAGCAGGAGCACCTCGTTCTCCTTCACGTCCTGCTCCATCAGAGACCTGGACGAGTCCAGCCACCTACACACAGACATATCAATACATCACCATCAGAGATGAAGGGCGTTGAACCTCATAACAGTCATCATGACTATAGGACAGTTACCATACCATATTGCCAAACTTAATTATGGGAAATGTGCTTACAGTCTTCTCCAGAGCCAGACAAGAAGATAGATACCAATTTTATTTCTGTGAATTCATTAGAAAGCTATCCGGCTGCAAGCTAGCCCAGCACAAATGAGTGGAAGTGGATACGGATCACCTAGCCTAGCTTAAAACTCAGAGGTGTTTTTGGCCAACAGCTAGGCTGGCTAGT
Source organism: Notolepis coatsorum (assembly GCF_963971535.1). NCBI lineage: Eukaryota > Metazoa > Chordata > Actinopteri > Aulopiformes > Paralepididae > Notolepis > Notolepis coatsorum. The sequence continues at coordinate 56,129,836 of NC_140167.1, forward strand.
GGTTAATATCCATTCATTTGTGCTAAGGTAGGCTAGCTTACAGCCAGATAGCTTTCTACTAAACGCAAAGAGAGGAAATGGATATCTACCTTATTGTCCGACTTTTAAAGACAGTAAGCGCATTTCTCATAAAGTTGGTGTGTTCCTTTAACACCCTGTAAGACCCTCGGTTGCAAAATTACAACATCACTTTTAGCCATTTCTTTTAAAAGTCTGTAAATGATTATAATTTTTTTAAGCTAATTTACATAGTCAATGGGTCCTGTTATTCAGCCTCACAATGCTATTGGATAGTACATGTGTTTATAGGTCCAACATTCTGGCCTCTGAAGTTGATAATGTCAATTTAATTTGGGCCTTACAGGGTTAAGTTACCTGTGAATTTCACATCGCATTGCAAGAAGTAACCTTAGAAGTCATCATGAGATACAGTCAGCAAAAGATGAGCTTACCCCTGGTTGATTTTAGCCTTGTCCAGGAGGGACTGGGGCTTGTAAAGCTTCGCCAAGATGTCGGGCGAGGAGATTGGCTGGCTGACAGCGAGGATGCTGGGGTTGCCCTCTGAGAGGGGGCTGTCTCCGAACCAGGCTGAGGTGGGCGACAGGGGGCTGCCGTCTCTGGAGTCATAGGTGGGGGTCATGGTCTTACTGTACAGGCCTGGGCTGGAGTAGATGCTCCCTGGAAACACACAATCATCAATTAGTCCCTTGTGGTGGACAGAGGTACAAAGAGAACAAGATATACATAATAAATAAATAAACAAAAGACAATATACATAGAAGTAGATATATTGAATACTAACACTGCATTTTCTCACAAAATATCGACATTACTTCCAAAATAATGCACATTTAAAAATACAAAATCACCACACAAGTGCCTGCAAAATCTTTTTAAATGGGTGAGCACTTTACACAACAGCACACACTTGCAAGCCATCTAGCCAGGCTAACTAGTGGACTCAACAACAGCTGTCTAGCCAGGCTAGCTACTGGTCAACAACAGCCGTCTAGCCAGGTTAGCTAGTGGTCAACAACAGCTGTCTAGCCAGGCTAGCTACTGGTCAACAACAGCCGTCTAGCCAGGTTAGCTAGTGGTCTACAACAGCTGTCTAGCCAGGCTAGCTACTGGTCAACAACAGCCGTCTAGCCAGGTTAGCTAGTGGTCAACAACAGCCGTCTAGCCAGGCTAGCTAGTGGTCAACAACATCCATCTAGCCAGGCTAGCTAGTGGTCAACAACATCCATCTAGCCAGGCTAGCTAGTGGTCAACAACAGCTGTCTAGCCAGGCTAGCTAGTGGTCAACAACAGCCGTCTAACCGGGCTAGCTAGTGGTCAACAACAGTTTGACTACCAGCCTGCAGACGAGCGGCTTTAACAAGGTCTTCCTGCTTTTTGGCGGGACTGATGATGGAGCACATCAGCATGCAGATTATGCACAAATCATGGTCACTCGCTCACTTGCAGTTAAAAACCTGCAGGAGAGCTCTTCACACAGCAAACTACAGCACAACCAGCCACATGGTAGAGGGGAGGGGGAGGGGGATGTGGGGGCACATGGATTGTAACTTTGGTACAAACATGTAGGACATTTAAAACCTAATGACCTAACCTAATGACACCATGATGCGAAACGCCTGTTTTATACGACCCGTTTTATACGACAAATTAATAAACCAAAAAAGTACATCTAAACACATCTGGTATGCCCTGCCCCGGCCTACTCTTATCTTTAAATGCTTTTCTTTTTAATGCATAGCAGCAGACAATAAATGAACGTGCTTCAGCCCCCGAGCCTTCGTCAGCATTTTCAGACGTCAAAACACCCAAAGAAACGCTGACGGAGACCAGAGGGCTGAGAGGCGTTGGTTTACCGTCTGCTGCTGTGCATTCAATAAGTTTAAACTTATTCTGAGTGCGGATTTTCCCCTTTTTGATGCTGCATGTTTAAGAATCTGGATCCGTTATGAATCCCAAGTTGTGAGAGTCCTTTGTGCTATTCTTGACCTTTGACTGTGTGTGTTCCTGCTCTGGTTACAGCAGCACCCAGGAGTAGCACCCTCTGCACCGTGTTGGTCGACTCTCCAGTTAGCCAACTATGTAAATGTTCTGTAGTAAGTACTGTAAGCGTGGCCTTTTCTTATTTCTGCAACTATAAATTAAGTGTGGGTTTTGGTTTTTCATGCATCAACAAATAAGCAACCAAACTGAAGCGGGTACATTTAGCCTTGGCTGGCCATGCCGAGTATTTCTGTCTCTGGTGGGCCACACACTGACCAGTCTCAGTCTCACTCTCCTTCTCTCTCTTTAGGGCCTGGGTCAAGAAACAGCACTGGCCAAACCACTACATCTCTTCTAAAACAGGAAGTGGGCTCAGGAAGTGTGTGTGTGTGTGTGTGTGTGTGTGTGTGTGTGTGTGTGTGTGTGTGTGTGTGTGTGTGTGTGTGTGTGTGTGTGTGTGTAGGTGTGTGTGTGTGTGTGTGTGTGTGTGTGTGTGTGTGTGTGTGTGTGTGTGTGTGTGTGAGGGCATGAGAACAGGGTCTAGGCCACAGCCCCTGGGGGGGGGGGGGGGTTTGGAGGGTTTGTTGTCCGTTGGTTCTTTCAAGGTTTCTCCCCAATACTGAGCTCACAGGGTCAGGGAGAGGACTCCCATCTCTCCCATGTGGTCTTTGACACTGGAGGAATCCCAAATAGCCAGAGACGGATAGAAGAGAGCAGTCACTACTACACCAGGCTGACAAACTGCAGCCCCCCCCCCCCCCTGCCTCTCCTACACACAGTGGGAATGTCAACACGCCTCGACTCCCTACTAATCCCCCCCCCACACACGACTCCTTACTACCCCCCACACACGACTCCCTACTAATCCCCCCCACACGACTCCCTACTAATCCCCCCACAGGACTCCCTACTAATCCCCCCCACACGACTCCCTACTAATCCCCCCCACACATGACTCCATACTAATCCTCCCCACATGACTCCCTACTAATCCCCCACACAGGACTCCCTACTAATCCCCCCCCACATGACTCCCTACTAATCCCCCACACAGGACTCCATACTAATCCCCCCCCCCACACAGGACTCCATACTAATCCCCCCCCCCACACAGGACTCCATACTAATCCCCCACACAGGACTCCATACTAATCCCCCCCACACAGGGGAGTGGTGGAGGAGGGTTTACAGTAGAGGAACTGGACCACCCTGGGCTGTGTGATGTAAACTGTGAGAGGACCTACACACGGCTTCTTGCTCGCGCTGTTTAGGCGAATAACTAGCAATAGCATCTTGCCGGTTCCAAAATGAGAATATCATCCAACAGTCCTATTGCACTTCTGTGTGCATGACCGATATAAAACGTTCTCAGCTGACCAGGAAAATACCAGGTGCAGCGAGCAGCAGAGGAAGAGCGAGCTCCGGGGTCTGACGGGAAGCCTGGTACCACGTGACCACTGCTCAGCAGACTCCATATTCTCTGGGAGTGGTCAGGTGACTCTGCCGCCCGCCAGTCCCTATGGTTAACCCTTTCACTGCCACACGACAGAAGGTTAACCCTTTACTATCACACAACCGACGGTCGCCGGCTGTCGTGTGGCAATGAAAGGGTTAACCTTCTGTGTGTCGCCGCAGTGAAAGGGTTAACCGGTTTGGTAGTGCGGCAGTGGAAGGGTTAAGGCTTGTCAGGTGACCCAAGTCATGGGGGGGGGGGGGGGGGGGGGGTGCAGGCAACGGTAGGGGAGGGAGGAAAGCAGTGCTGAAGAGGAGGAAGGGGACAGAGGAAGAGGAGAGCTTACCTTTGACAGGTCCGATGAATATTATCTCAGAGGCTACGGTGGAAAGAGACAATAAGAGAGAGAAAAAGAAAAAGAAAGAAAGAAAGAAAGAAAGAAAGAAAGAAAGAAAGAAAGAAAGAAAGACAGGGAAGGAGTGAAGGAAAATGAACAAAAACACATCAAGGAGGACAGTCTGGAGAGATATTGACACTGAAAAGGACAGTAGGGAGGGAAAAAACAGAGGAGAAACGGGACAAATAGAGGGGTTGGAGAACGAGGGAGATCTAGGACGGTGTTTTTTCCGAGGAACGGCACAGAACTGCCAACCTCGGCTGAGCGGATGAGTCAGTTTGCCCTGTTTTAAACAGAGAGAACACCCTGGCATGACCCGCGCGGTGCCGCCACCGTTTCCACCCATCCATAGCCATCCCAGCTCCACGTGGCCCAGTGAAAACCCAGACGGGGTGCGTTGGGTCAACGTGACCTACGCCCCTATGCATGCATGCTGCTGAACAGGCAGTACTACACAAGAGGCTCCCCTACTGGCACTGGATATCAGGATGAAACAGGGTGACGGTATTGGATGAATTTCCCCCAATAATAAACACCCGATGCCAAGAGAGACATGCGTCAGAAATCAAAACAAAGTTACTAGATTTTTTGAATTTCTTTGACAAATAATGCATGCTAGATATGACCCTAGATAGTAGATTCTGACTTGTATATCGGATGATCGTTCAAGGTTAGCGCTCAGAAGAATCGGTATGTGCAGTGAAACATTTGTACAAGTGCAGTGCATCGCTACCCAAGACATGTAACTCTAGCCCCTGACAACAGGAGTAATTAGTTCCAATAGATCTTGTAGGTGGTTGTATGCCGGATGGGATGGAATGAGCTGGCATCATGACCACAGTCTGAGTCACAGCAACAGCTGAAAAATACCACAAGTCCTCTGTGTGTCTGTGTGTGAGAGTGTGTGTCGGCAGACAGAGTATCTGGGGTTTCCCAGGGGTCTTTGAGGGCATTCTAGGCCGTCCCCAGAACAATTACCATGACCTATTACATACTGTAGGAACACTGACCATCCACGCTGTTCCTTATGTCCTAAACACTGACCATCCACCCTGTTCCTTATGACCTAAACACTGACCATCCACCCTGTTCCTTATGACCTAAACACTGACCATCCACCCTGTTCCTTCACTACTGAGGTCAGTGGGTGTACCCTGCATATGCATCTGTACATGTGTGAACGCATGTGTGAGCCTGCATATGGTAGGAAGAGAAGATAAACTTGTAAAAGATTTAGCGACTGGATAACATTCCCAGTAGTGGGGCCACAGTCAGTCTCTGGACTCAAGCCCCCCCCCCCGCCTGCAGGGGAGAGAGGGGTTGTGGCTGTAGTTCATCTGCAGTGTTCTGATTGCATCACCGCCTCCCTGCAGAGTCTGGCCTTGTGACTCCTATCAGGAGACCTGGGCTGTGAGGCCAAGCCCTTCCCCATGGGGGACAGAATAACTCCCTGCAACCAGCCCATGAAATACACTCATACTACTGTAGCATGTGATCTGATATGGAGAACGGCAGGAAGTGTGCGTGTGCATGCGTACGTGTGTGTGGATATATAACAGACGACTTTGGTGTGTGTGTGTGAGTGAGTACGTGAGAGAGAGGGGGGAGAAAGAGATAATAATACTGAGTGAAAGAAACAGTAAAGAGCAGGGTACAGTAGACAGTAACGATGCATCGAAATGCTTCGATCCTAATGTGACGATTCAACTGCATAGATTTGAAAATGTTAGAATCTATTAGAATCGATTATAATAAAAAACAATTATAATAATAATAATTTTTTATGTGTTGTTTTTATTGACCTATAGTCCATTCATGCTGAGTGAATCAGTTCCCCCAGCCACATTTGTGTATTCAAAAATGTTTGGGGAATTAACTGATAGAAAATGTATCGAATCGAATCGTGGTCAAAAGAGATTTCATGATGCATTGAATCTAGGGATGCACGATAATTATCGGGCCAATAATTATCGGGCCGATATCAGCTATTATGACGTCATCCCGATAAACCCGATAACGTTATTGATAGCTCCGATAATATATAATATATTTTTTGGTAAAAAAAAATGCGGTGTGGGTGAATTGGGATGAAGGGCGTTTGTTTTTACTGTAGGCTCCTCCCATTTTGCCAGTACAGTGGTACGACTGATAGCGTGTGGTTTAG
>NC_140167.1:56136050-56256050 GCF_963971535.1 Notolepis coatsorum
GCACTGTTGTCGCATTTATCTTGTTGAAATCCTCCCACAGGTTCTTTTTACTACCACATATTTAATTGAGACCCTTTATTTGTTTATTATTTCAATTTAGCTGGAAATACATTGCTACATCATTCAGTAACATTTGCAGAGCCTTATAACAAAAACATTATTACGGTCACCATTGTGACCAGTGGGATTAATCAACCAATTGTATTATTTATTTTTCTATTTCATTGAACATTGCACATGTTAAAAGCCATTTTTTTTACTCAAAATGTGAGTATTACCAAGTCAACTTGTGTTCTTAAAACAATGACAATAAACATAGTTTTATTAGGTTGAAATAATGTGGTTGTGTACTTATTTTTCTGTTAACTTATTATGGATTGAAAACTGAAAACCTTAATGCACAGTAACTGAACTCAATATTTTTAAGTTCTGGTAACTTATTATTATATTTTTTTTTACAGTGTAGTCTGGCGATCAATCAAAACTTATTTACACGATATACCTCACATTCACCCTCCATTCACATCCTGGTGTTCTCCATTAGGCCTGTAGGTGGAGCTATGACAGCACACGTACAGTACACACACCAATGGTGTGTGATGTGTCCAAAAATGAATGGGCAAATGTGAGTGAAATGGTCGCACTGTATGCAGCTGTTTGTCTGCATTGCATTCCCCCCCCCGCCCCCAACTCAGATTTAGGGTTGATACAACCATCATAATAATATTGTTAATAATAACAATAACAATAATGATGTAATAATGTAAAAATTATCATTAAAAATACCTGATTATGAGAAGAAAAAAATTACGATGCATGCAATATTGTTGAGGCACACTAGTTACAACTATATTTCAAACAGGCACTCCATGTCAAAAAGGTTGCTGACCCCTGCACTAGACTGACTAGAGGTTCCAGTAGTGGGCAGCTTGAATTGCCAGGTCCTAGAACCAGCGCTTTTTTTCTTTTTTTTAGAGCATTAACTCTTTGGAATGGCCTGCCTCGGAACCTCTGCTGCATTTACAGTAGATTCACTTTTAAAAGGAATCTTAAATTGTTTTTAAATTGTTTTTAACACTGTAAAGTAATTTTTTGTTTTTGTTTTACACTAATGTAATTTTAGCTATCTTAATCGTTACAGTAGTTTCATTATGCATTGTGTGTACTGACTTTTAATAATTTTGTTTTTGCAATAGTGATCCATCTTTAATCTTTCAAAATGTTCAGTTGCTATTGCATGCACTCATCTGTGTTTCACTACACACTTGAGTGCATGCTTACCAACTGTTAGTCTGCAACACTACTATCACCGACATCTAAGAAGGGAGATCCCCCCTTGAATGGCCCTTCTAAGGTTTCTCTCCTCCACACTGCCTGTGGAGCATTTTTCCCTATTGTTAGGTTTTAGTGAGTTTTTCCTTACCTTCGCGTGGGGTATGTCTGGGAGTGCTTGCATTCTTTCATTTATTTGCATTCATTTTAAATTTGTTGGACCTTATGGTGTTCTTGTTCTGTTCTTGACTTATTGTTATGTTTCTTCTTGACTCGTTTAAAGAAGACGTGTATGGCCCATGGGGACATTAACGTGTGTTGTCGGGCCTTACAAATACATTTGATTTGATTTGATTGTTTTTGTATGTTTTTTTGTGTGTGGACCCCAGGAAGACTAGCTGGTTGCTATCGCACCAGCTAATGGGGATCCCTAATAAAATCAAAATCAAAATATAGTCTAAAAAGCTCCTAGTATCCAGGTGATTTTCTTTTATGTTAGCCAGGATGTACTGTCCCACCTTGTAACCTTGGATACATGGTTGGCAGCTGGTTTCTGGTCAGTTTGAGAACACAACGTTTGTAATTGTTGTCAAATTGTATGAAATCTTCTATAACATCTTCTATAAGCCATGTGAACTTTTGTGTGTGCGTGTGCGTGTGCGTGTGTGTGTGTGTGTGTGTGTGTGTGCTGGGCGATATGGCCTAAATATGATATCACGATATTTTCTGACCTTTCGGCGATACACATCACGATGTTTTTCTTTTTTCCCCCAACAATTCATTATGAGGCTTACAAGACAGTATTTGAGTTTGCAAGCTAACATTAAGACAAAATACCCATGCATTTAGCATTTTTATATTATATATTAGATTTAGATATTGGATTATTAGATTATATATTGCATATATTTAGCAATGAGATATTATATGATTTAGATATGAAATATGATGAATTGAAAATGGGGGACCCTGATGTAAACAAGACGAAAGTCTTTCTCTGGTCTGCATCCCCTTAACAATTGTATGTATTGAGCTGTACTGTACCATTCTGCAATATGTTAATAAAGTTTTCAATCATTCAATCAATCAATCATAATAGCATTTTTATGAAACTACTGTATATTTGTATGTCTCTAAATGTTTTGATTAATTGAAAATGGAGGACCCTTATGTAAAAAAGCCGAAAGTCTTTTTCTGGTCTTCATCCTCCAGTCCACTGTTGTTGTATTGAGCTGTACTGTATTGTACCCATTCTGCAATCTGTTAATAAAGTTTTCATTCATTCATTCATTCAGACGGCAACAGATTAATTTTGATTGACAGTCGATTCTGCCAATTACGTCACACCGCTTGCACCCGCCCTGCTGTTCTTAGCACCAATCGGCAAGCACGTATTCGTTTTTTTACTTCCGGAATGTCCACCATTGATTTTGACGAGGCTAACAACAAAGCTAGTAACGTTAGCTCCCCGCGGCCGACGAGTAGATTACCAGCGCTCCGCAGGATGACTAAACGAGGCATAATGATTTTACTGCAACGAATGTTATAATAAAGCCTTTCCATACATCTGTCTGATTGAAAACTTTATTAACAGACCGCAGAATGGGCACAACTCAGCACGGCTGAGATATGAACGAGTAATGCTTGCTGTCTATCTAGGTCGTCCTCGGACGTTGCTATGTTCGGGTAAATACGCTGATGTTATTGAACGTGTAACTATGTAACGTTAATGCCACAAACGAATGCCTTTGTTAATCACAAGGAGTAACTTTGATGCAGTGGCGTGTGTGTGTGGGGGCGGCGTTGTGCAGGTCGCGTTTGAACGTGTGGACCAGATTGACGCGACACAATCCTCTTGGGCAAAACATCACGATATCCACGATACGTTTAAAAAGTGTATCGTTAATGAACTGTACCCGATATTTATATAATATCGTCATATCGCCCAGCCCATTTTCCCCTGTCATGCTTTGTTCTTCATCAAAATTCCCTGTGAATCTCAGGGGCAGACAGGGAGATGCATACAGAGGCAGAGAAAGAGAGAGAGAGAGAGAGAGAGAGAGAGAGAGAGAGAGAGAGAGAGAGAGAGAGAGAGAGAGAGAGAGAGAGAGAGAGAGAGAGAGAGAGAAAAAGAGAAAGAGAAAGAGAAAGAGAAAGAGAAAGAGAAAGAGAGAGCGAGAGCGAGAGCGAGAGAGAGAGAGAAAGAGAGGGATGAAGGGTAACAATCATAAGCAGCTGTGCAGATGAGGGGTGGAAAATTGCAAATCCCTTTCTCAGGACCCCGACAAATCTCGCTCTAACTGTAATCCCCAAATGAGACTGGAAAAAGACACACACACAAACACACACACACACTTGATACCATGCAGCCGGTGTTTGGTAGCAGCCAATGAATGAGCCACTATTCCATTCTCTATGAAATACCAGCTTAGATATGACAGGCTAGCTTATATATTATCTTAGATATGACAGACTAGCTTAGATGCTACAAATGATGTAAACAGCCATGTCATAGCTGTCATATAATTATCATATAATGAGTCCTTGGTGCTTGTATGGTGCAGTGGATTCTGCTTGTTGATTGTGATGCTGATGCAGGGTCGGTTTCTCGGGGGTCATAGCCACTGTGTACTGTAGGATTTATTTTATGTGGGCATGTGCTGGATGGGGGTGCTTGGAGATGCTCTGCGCGAGCGTGTGTGTTGGGGGATGGAGAGGGTGATGCATATTTCACGGATTCGAACCCAGGACGTTGCGATTACGCTACAAGCATATACGTGGTGTGCGCCACCGGGGTGCCCCGTGATTGTTGTGTACTTCCTGTATATAATACAGTTCACCTCGTACCTGGCTCCACTGTATGTGTGTTTGTTTGTGTGTTCATGCTTCTGTGCGTCTGTATGTGTAAAAGGAATTAAACTAAGTTAAGAGCTCTGATGATACATACAGCAGATTTGATATAATGGCTAAAACAGTCGTCTCCCTCCCCCTCTCTACTCTCTCCTCCTTCACTCTGCTCCCTCTCTCCCCCTCTGCATACTCTCTCTCTCCTCTCTCTCTCTCTCTTCCCTATCTCACTCATCCCCCTGCTCCTTCCCTTCTCTTTCTCTCTCCTCTCTCTTCCCTTGACTCTCTCTCCCCTCTGCTCTCTACTCTCTTCTCTCTTCTCTCTTCCCTCTCCTCTCTCTTCCCTCTTCGCTCTCTCTCTCTTCCTCTACGCTCTTCTCTCTCTGGCTTGAGGCCGGGGATCAATCACTCAACAGCAGTAATGGTGTTTTAGGATGACTTTGGGACGGTTGTGAGGTAGTGTGTAAGACGGCCAGAATGTGTCAAGAGGGAGACAGATGGAGCTCGTCTAGAATCACAGCTGGGTCCACGGCCGCCTACCTTTCATTTTTCATCTACAGGTTTTAATTTCACACGTATAAATCTTTCATGCGAGACAACTATTAAAAAAAGAAATTCTCACAGAAAGTATGTGTGTGAGTGAGAAAGAAGAAAAGTGAGAGAGATGGTGAATAGATAATAGAAGATATAGGTAGAGAGAGAGAGAGAGGGGGGGGGGGTAGAGAGAGAGGCAGAGAGGTAGAGAGAGAGCGGTAGAGAGAGCAGAAGAGCCTGCATCCAAAGGAGGAGAGACAGAACTTCTTGGCTTGGCGAGAATTGCTTGTTTAGTTTGTGTAACTAAAGCAAAGCATTCCAGGGGTTTTAAGGACTACCAGATGGGAGCTCGCTCTACCTCCCTCTCTCCCTCCCTCCCTCCTCCCCCTTTTCCTTCCATCCCACTCTCCTCCTCTCGTCTGCAACAGTGGAGCACGATCCCCTGTGCCCTTATACAGCCATGTGAGTGTCGTGCCGGCGTGCTGCCTGAACCCTCCTGAGCTGAGGCAGGAGGAGGCAGAGAGCGAGGCTAGGCTGCATGCGTGTGTGTGCATGCGTGTGTGTGCGTACATGTCTCTGTGAGCCATATTAAAAGGCATGTGGGGTTTTTACTACGACGTCAAAATCAAGAAACCAAATCGCTTTTTCACGAATTCATTCCCGTGAGCTCATAGTCCATAATAATAGGACTAGGTCCGAGCTCATAGTCCATAATAATAGGGACTAGGTCCGAGCAATATACCGATGCTTATAGTTTGCAGGCCATCGGTGTTATTGAATCGTGGGACGTCTTTTATATCGTGATGAACTAATTATGTGGTCTAAATGAATGGAAAAAAACAATAAGAACTTAGTTTCATTGTATCATGCTTCCATTACCCTACAGTCAAACATATGATGAAGATGCATTGGATTATACAACATGTGATTTTCCATTCCTAAGCAGATAGTTATTGAAAAGAAGAAAATATATATATTCTTGAATATTGCGATATTTATATTTTTCCTCACCCCTACTAGTAGAGACTGAAATCAGCCATCTACTGATTCTCTGCACCTGTAGTAGAGGGGAGGAGTTCACCGCAGGTGGTGGAGGTGGTGGGGGTATAACGATCGGACAGAGGCCTTCTTTTCATCACTCACATGCCATGAGAGGAGAGGTAGACATGATAGGAATGCAATATCTGATGGAGCGAAAGAGAGGACAGAGGTTACTGATGGAACCCAGAACAGTCAATGAGTTAATACAACTCACTACTAGTCTTCCGGTACTTGCTGCTACTAGCCTTGGATATCAGAAGGATACCAGGCTAAAACGGGGTACGGTATCTGATCATTTCCCCCTAAAACCCAACACCAAAGAGCGGAGTGTAACGGCTTCACCATCTCCTGCATTCTTGGCACAAAGAATCACACTAATAAGGGGGCTTTCTCATTAGGAACGGGTGCTCCGGGGCCGGCTAGGTGGTGTAGTGGGCAAGGCACTCGCCACCAGTGTGGAGACGCTAGGATTCGCGTGTTCGAATCCAGCTCTCCACATTGTTTTTCAGTTTGGCTGGTCGTCCGCAGTAATACACATTGGCCGTATTACGGGGAGGGAAAACTGAAGGGTGGGGATCGAACGTTGTGAACAAGCGACTCCTACAAGTCGGTTGGTGCGCCTGCGCAGTAGAATCAGGAAGTGTCGGGGGCAGCGTGAGCCTCCCACGCGTTACTCCTCGACACAGAGATCGAGCTGCGCAGGTGAAAAGATGCGACTGCTGTTACCTCAAGTACCGGAGGGGACTTGTGCTATGTATGACTTAGTCCACATTGCAGCCGGCTTGTGGGAGGCAAGAAACAGCGTTCGTGACAGGGGAGGGTTGAATTGGATGATACGAAATTGGGATGGGAGAAAATATGGAAAAATGGGAGAAAAGGTGGATCAAAAAGGAACGGGTGCTCCGCTCCGTCCTCGCTCCGTCCTTGAGTGCAAACTCCCGCCCTCCCTCTCCCCCCTCTGGTTTGTGTACACACTGCAGTCTTGGTTTGCTCCGGGTTTTGTTTTAGGTTTGCGTTTAGAGCGTGTAAGCTGCCGTAGGTGATGATGTCACACTCGAACGTCAACACATGGAACAGTTGAACACATGGTGATGGAAACTGGATGCCCGATATAAAGAAACGAATAACCAATAAATATGAAGTTATCTTTGAACCTCTGTTGTCAAGCCTCGTCAATATAACCCACCCCCTTTCCTCACGAATGGAACTGGTGAGCGTTTCCAGGGTTAGCGGCTAACGCTAGTTAGCTTAGCCTAGTTATGGGATAACTTAGTTAGCAGCTAACGTTAGCCCATTGCTTGCGTCAATTATATTGCATGTCATTGAAGGTCCGCGCTGGTCTGTGTCTAATGAAATTAAAATTGCATGTCATTGAAGGTCCGCGCTGGTCTGTGTCTATAGTGAAATGAGAGGAAAGCTCTGCGCTAAAGCAAGTCTCATCTCAGCCGCGACGTGACAACATACTCGATGTTATATAAAAAATTATCTCGCAGTCTACTTGAAAATCAGCCTGCAATCTACCTGTCGATCACGGCCGACTGGTTGGGCACCACTGGTCTATAGAAATAAATGCATTCAAACAAGAAACCAATATATAGACATAGCAATGGCAAAAAAAAAAAGCCAGGCCTAATGCGAGCCAGGGAAGTCTTGGGCTTGTAACGTGGCTTCATCTCGAAAGCCCAAGGGACTCTGATGGAGAAATATGGATTATATATCATCAGTAGACTGTCAACAGGGTAGTATATTCTAGATCTTGCCAGGAGGGGGGGGGGGGGGGGGGGGGGGGGGGGGCATAGACCTGACTGCCCGCTTGAGTTCCTGGGGTTTATTCCTCTGAACACATGATTCATCAGAATAATCACAAACACAAGTCATATTCTAATTTTACAGCACTGCTGTGTAAAAGGATAATAAAGCCCCTACATGGTGAGAAAAGTGAAGGAGAGGTTGAATCTCTTTATTAGCGGTATTCAGGGGTGAGCTCCTCATTGGGTTATGGAGACTCACTGATTGGCTAAACATGTCGGGGCAATAAATCCAGTGTGTGTTCCGGGGTAGATTGAGTAACACTTAAAGCACTGACAAATGAAGCCTTCAACTACAGTAGCAGACAGTTTCTGTTTAAAAAGGGAAGTGGACGGCAGTGAAGCTAATTCTACAGCCAGGAATATGGCACTTTAAATCAGCCCTGGAGCTAAGCTATACAGTACGTCGATCTCCAAACCACCACGATGGCGTGAAGATGCCGTCCAAAGCAAACAGGACTTGGCCCGTACAAGCGTTGCGGTATCTCTTTCCACCCCCCTGTCCGATGCGGTGCTAAAAGCCCAATCAAAGGATAACAACATTCTTTAATTCCGAGAGTTGAAGCAGAGGCCAAAAAACGCTCTCCCGTGTTGTGAAAACAGAGGCCGGGACATTCTGGCCAGTGGACCGGACCGCACCGCGATGGTCCATAAATCAGCTGGACCACAGTGATGAAGCAGCAGTCCCAAAAGAACCCCTGTTAACTCAAGTGACCGATCACCGGGACCAAACCCCTCGCTACAGCCAACGCACTCATACCGCCCTCCTCCCCTCTTCATACGTTCCTAATTGATCCATCTCAAGCCCTGCCCTCGTTCTTGATCCTCCAATCACAACTCTTGCTTGGAGGGGGGAAATAAATAGAACGGGGTCTGACATAAGTCAATTGGCTATCGTCCAATTGCACCGTCTCCACACACCCCTCCTTCATCCGTCCTTCCCTCGCCGGGACTCTTCTCTCTGACCCTCCGTTGTCGTTAATAAGGCTCTTCCATTTCACAGCGACGACTAGACCTCTTCAGGGCTAGAGTTAGCCAACGCCACTGCAGCTATAAAACTGTCCCCGCATTCCAGAGAATCAGGGCAGGCCGGGACATGGGAGCAGAGAATGGTTAATAGACAAGATGCGGTGGTTTAGTGGAGTGGCGTGACCGGCATTAAGCCCTGAATGCTGTTCTGCTCCTGCTGGGTCGTTGCTGTGGCCTGTGGGACCCGTTGGAAGAGGCCACGCCTCCCATCACCTAAGGCCCTAGGGCCACAGTCATGTGCAAGTCATTGGTGATGGGATACATTTCCTGTCCTGTCCCTAAGGAAAGGTATTAAGGCAGAGAGCAGCCAGGATGGTATTATGTGTGTGTGTATTTGCGCATATTAATGGCGCCTGAGGTGACTGAAGCATGTCCAGTTTGTCTAGACGGGACAAGCTAACCAGCTCCCAACTATGACTCCTCTTCTTCTGGACAAATGAATCTTTCATAAAGCCTGATCCAATACCAACCGTTGACATTCCTCCAGTTTCACAACCGCATACCTCGCCTTTTAGAAACGGCTAATAATTTCACGGGGGCCCTTCTATTTCAGTTGGCACCGTGACACTCCCGACAGCGATGACGGAAAACGTTTTCGACTTAAAAGAAAAGGCAGAAAAGCACACAATCCTGGGTAACTTTCGAGAACGGGACGTACAGAGCAAAAAAAAACAATAAAGGTCTCACATCTCAAAACAGTGGATCAAGCACACCTCGTCCTCGCGATGACCGCACACCCGCGTGTCACAAGCCCAATAAGCAACACAGCACAGGATCAGAGGGCGCTGCCAAGAGAGAGTGAGAGTGCAACACCAGGAGTGCAACGGAGTGATTTCAACCATTAACTACACTGGACTTCTGCAGAGGCCTTCCGTCTCTCTCCCCGCCAGCCCAGACGGACTGTGTCTATGTCGAGGGGGCGGGACTAGGCACAGCTGCAGTGGACATGGGAGAACTATAGCAATGATAATTGGTTTGATCCATTTAGCCGGTAATGGTACTGCTGGTAGATAGAGAGTCACTGTGCGGGAGGCGGAGAGTCAGAGAGAGTGAGGGAGGGAGAGAGAGACAGACTGAAAGTGAGCGAGGATGAGGGAAAACCATTTGGAACAAATATCTAATTGTGATTATTATGACTGATGGTATTGCGATATGATTCAGGAGGAATGATCCTTTTTGTATCATTATTCTCATTTTAAGTAATTGTCTAAAAAACATTATAATATAAATAAATGTCTATTTTGACTGTTGCCAACCGATATAACACAATAGTGATTCTACCTATAACCCAGTTCATGAATGCTTCTACATGAGCTGTTCTGGGCTGTTCTAAACAGTGGTGTCTGGTAGGACATTCCCAGGACAATCATCTGGCACACAGGAAGTGGTTTTACGTCACCAGCAGTTTGCAAGATGGAAAGCAGGTCAATACATTACAGAAAAGCAACAGCAATGACCACTTATGACCTATAGATGTTGCCAAAATAAACAAAAATGCAGATCTTACGGATTACCAGTTTAAAATTATCATGGTGTGATTTTTGCGAGGATCTGTACCAAACAAAGATATATATAGAAGTCTGTAGGATATCCGGGACATCTCTGCAGTATGACAATATTTAATTTAGACATTTTGACACATTTCCCTTTTAACAAATATTGCAGGTTTTTTTGTTTTTATAAAATGTTGATTAATTGTCCAGCCCTAGATGTCTAACTCGCACAGCTGGGGGAGTGAACTTGGAACTTGTTTTGCACCAGGAAACAACCACTGCCTAACAAACTGATAGGAGCTAAAAGCCCCTTCCAATCAATCATTAGGAGGAAAGAAGGGGGGGGGGCTCTCATCAGTCTCACAGGTTTAAGGAAAATCCAATTATTGTCTCTTGCTCCCTCTCTTACCATCTCTCACCCTCCGAGTACCACAAGCTGCCTCCCTCCCTCCCTCTCTCTCCCACAGGCAAGTCAGCAGAAAACACACACAGGAAATCGTCAAACTGAAAATCGTCCAGACAATGACAAATGAAACGCTTCCAGTCAAGACCAGCTCACTGGGAACGAGCAGTAAATCACTTGAAGTAAAATTGTCATGCGAGACTGACACTTAACTCTTTCTGCGCCAAACAAGAATTCTCGTGTTTCAAATCCAACCGCTGAGCGCCAAAAACGAGAAAACTTGTTTTTAGATATTTTTCTTTCCCCCCCCCCCCATTCTAAACACTCGCATGGACCTTTGTGACTCATCTGAGACCTTGAAATTGCAATGACGATTGAATCCCGCCAGGTGGCATTATCGCCTACCTTATGATATGGGCCAGCTTAGTGTGGGTGGCCCCAGCCCCCAAACAACTAGGGACTCACTCTACTAGTAGGTTGCGAGCAGCTGTGAGCAGGATGACAATGGCGACCGCCTAGAGCAAACTATTGGATATTATGAAAAAGACAATGGATTATGATTATCGACGATAAGGTGCGTTTCCTAACGTTATATGTATTGATCCTGTTCTGATTCAAGACACTTGGACTCGAAGTGAGAAATGGAGTACTTCTAAAACAAAGGTAACGTCTAATTTACGTCTACTTTACCGAAACTCCATCATAAAACATGCGTTTGTATGATCGCAGCGTTGGAAAACGACCCCCCCCCCGATGATTTTGTGAAGAAACATAGGTAATGTACCTTTTGACAAAGGTAACATCTATTTTACCGAACCCCCATCCTAAAACATGCGTTTGTATGATCACAGCATCGGAAAAGGACCCCCCCCGGCTTTGTGAAGAAACAAGGTCATGTGTTTACCTTTGACCTGGCAATAATAAAGGTGTCAGGCGAGCAGCCGCGAGATTTGTCCATACACTGCACAAAACACACTTTATCTCACAATCTAGAAAACCAGCCTGGATTATTTTGAAACGGGGCGATGTTTACCGTGGTATAGCGCACAAACAAAGGGATGTAGAAATGAAATGTTTTGTCCCTGTTGTACTATAAATAGTGTCTGTAAAATGAGCCATACTATTTTCTCCATAGCTATAATATAGAATATACGATGGGTCCGCAAACATCGTGAAAATGGTCAATAGCGCTGGCGCCAGGGAGTAAAGATGGGAAAACAGCGTGGCAGTCAATGAGTTAAAAGAACTCTCCCGCCATCCAAGAATATAACTTTTTATTCCTGAAAACAACAAAGCAAGGTGAGATAGGCCTAAATAATACAAGCGTAGTGACCCATTGCGCCATATGGTCCTTCACCCGCCTCTGTAAGTTATCTCGCAACATCCTTGCACACGTCAAGTCAGCCAAGAGCAATTTGTCCTGTCTGTGGAACTGAAATAGATTTATTACAGAGGAGGTAGACGCATTCTTAACTAGGACTGGAGGACCTTTCTCCCGCCTCCTCTCTGAAAAAACACACTCAAGTGTATTTATACTCCATTAAATGTTCTGGTTATTATTTTCATTTCATAGAACTCCGTAGCGAGACTATTTTACCATAATGAAATAAATAAATAAAAGGTCCCTTTCAGCTAAATGGAAAACAAGGTAAGGTGCTCTACCTGTCAGAGCCAATAAAAACAAGAGACTAGACACTAGAGCTCCTTATCCTGCGTTCTGAACACAGAGATGAAAGAAAAAGCTGAAACTGAGTCTAAGGTGTGTGTGTATGGGTGTGTGTGTGTGTGTGTGTGTGTGTGTGTGTGTGTGTGTGTGTGTGTGTGTGTGTGTGTGTGTGTGTGTGTGTGTGTGTGTGTGTGTGTGTGTGTATAATATGTGTGTGTGTGTATGCGTGTGTGCATGAGTGTGCAGACAATTCTTTGGCTGGTTATTTCCGTGTAAAATTTCGGAATGTGTTAGGAATGTTAGGCTTATCAGTTCTCAGTTCAGCAATTCTACACCAGACAGTAGTAGATGTTGTATTGGAAAACATGTTCATAAAGTATTTTTTTATTTTTTGTATCCACTTTTTCTCCCATTTTCTATTTTTCTCCCATCCCAATTTCGTATCATCCAATTCAACCCTCCCCTGTCTCGAACGCTGTTTCTTGCCTCCCACAAGCCGGCTGCAATGTGGACTAAGTCATACATAGCACGAGTCCCCTCCGATACTCGAGGTAACAGCAGTCGCATCTTTTCACCTGCGAGGCGCGATCTTTCAGCGTCAGGGGTCTGCGCTTTGGAGGGGCGCCGCCCCCATCGCTTCCTGATTCTACTGCGCAGGCGCACCAACCGACCTGTAGGAGTCGCTGTCCACAACGCCCGATCCCCACCCATCAGTTTCCCACCGCCTAATACTGCCAATGTGTATTAGTACGGACGACCAGCTAAACTGAAAGCAATGTGGAGCGCTGGGCTCGAACAGGCGAACCCAGCGTCTCAAGTATTCGTGGTGAGCGCCTTGCCCACTGCACCACGTAGCCGCACATGTTCATAAAGTCTGTAACAAAGTTTTCAAGGGCCATTTCTCTGCTCTCTTTCTGTCTCTTAATCATCTTTTTCCACGAGCTTGATTTGATTGTAATGTGACTTTTTGTGTGTGTGTTTTTGTGTTTTTGTGTGTGTGTGTGGGGGGGCATCTTCATCTTTGCTCTCCTGATACGTTTCACCATTCTGACTTCAGGTCATTTCAATGTTTATCCTCCTAAAAATTAAGGTGTATCCTCCTCTTTTGCACAATTTTGTAAACAAACTACTGTTTTCTAGCGCTGCCTCTTTAGTGCTGCTTGCATCTCCCCCATGCATCCTTTGTTTTCTGTAACCTTTTGTGAGGGGTGGGGTCTGATTGACTGATAAGATTCTTCAGCATCTTGCTTTGCTGACAATGTATTTCTCCATTCTGACTTATTTTTTGTCCAGTCATTTTACTACTCTCTCCTTTTTCTCAGACAGCTGCCTAGGTCTACATAACATTTACTGATACATTTTGCTTAGTTGATTCAACCTTCCTGAACTAATGTGACCCCAAAGTGTAAACAGACAGACAACATCCGCTTTTGGCGTTAGCTTGTTGGTCCCCCAGCCACCTAACATTACAGCTAATGCTAGCTAAAGCCCTAAATCCACCAAGCATTAGCCCAACGTGCGCTAGGAGTGGAAATTGTGTAGTATTGAAGTGCAACAAAGTGGGAAAGCTGACGTTAACATTACTGTACGAGAGCGGACGAGAGCACATCACTCTACATTTAGCTAGTTAACGTTACTGCGCAAGACCACATCACTCAACACATAGCTAGTTAGCGTTACTGTACGAGAGCGGACGAGAGCACATCACTCTACATTTAGCTAGTTAACGTTACTGCGCAAGACCACATCACTCAACAACGTTACCCCATCAACTTTCTCCCATGTTGCCATTGTTGTCAGTATCTGTACCTCCAAGCAAAACTTATTTTCCATTATATCAATTCCTAGTGGAATTTATTTTTGACATTGTTCTTTAGCTTTCCAACACTATCCATTCAGTCAATTAGGCTACTTTTGGCACGCAGTTCAGAGCATGTTCGCTCATCAGCTGAACTTCCCACAGTGATTGACAAAAGATGGAACGTTTCGACTACGGCATGCTTTTGTTCAGGGCAGACATTACTCTTTTGTATGCATTATTACAGTCTATGCTTATTGTTATGTTTACAGTCTATGATTATGCTTATTGTGGCATACATTGATCTCACAAATGACCATTTCTGAAATAAAAACACAGAAAATTGCAGCTCTGCAGAGGTCCTTCATCAGGGGCCAGTGACAAAAAGCCAACAGGTGTCCTGGGGACCCTGCTACTCACCTGCAGAGCCTACTGGAGACACTGGCTGTAGAGCAGCGGCAGGGGGTGCAGCTGGAGCCACTACGAGCTAGGAGAAATGGGTACTACAGGGTCAAGGGTCGTTGGGATCCAGTGTATGACCTTTGACACAGGTCAGCAGGGTACCAGCATGTCGATAGCGAATGGTGACTGACCTCTGAGTGCTACTAAGATCAAGGGGGGGGGGGGGGGGGATTCTGACCATGTCAATAGGGGTGAAGGGGGGGTAAGGAATGTAGAGACAGAGACAGTGAGGGAGAAAGAATGGAGTGTGTGTAAAGAATGTGTGTGTGTGTGTGTGTGCAAGTTTGTCTACGCGCATACAGTATGCGCTCGTTAACGTCTGCCAGTGATGGGAGGGAGGCCGATAATCTCTGTTTAGTAAACAGGATTGAGAGACTGACTGAGCCCTGGTCTAAGGACAACCCTCCAGAACTAACAAGTGGACAGCTGAGATCACCAGTACCATGCAATAAAGCTCAGGGTCTGTTTGATAAACACACAAAAAAGGCCAGAGACAAATACAACACAGTGAGAAAAGACAGCACCAAAGAGCTTCGTTTCTTGTATCCTTATCAGCAACTAGGTGACTTTTATAATAATAATAAATTAAATTTGTAACGCACTTTATATTTGTGACAATCTCAAAGTGCTACAGGAGATAAAGATAAAAAATTAAATGAATAAAAACTATTAAAATGAATAAAACAACCAATGAAATGGAAGAA
Source organism: Notolepis coatsorum (assembly GCF_963971535.1). Classification (NCBI taxonomy): domain Eukaryota; kingdom Metazoa; phylum Chordata; class Actinopteri; order Aulopiformes; family Paralepididae; genus Notolepis; species Notolepis coatsorum. The sequence continues at coordinate 56,151,108 of NC_140167.1, forward strand.
ACATACAGATAAAAATAAAATTAAAAAATTTAATAATAATTCAGGCAAATGCCTTGTTAAAAATAAATGTTTTTAGGCCCCTTTTAAAAATCTCAACGGACTGTGGTGCTCTCAGATGGTCGGGGAGGGCATTCCACAGCCGAGGAGCAGCTGAGCAGAAGGCCCGATCGCGTGAATACTTTCGGCAAGCAACAAGCCCTTCCGCGTTGCTCCGATTGGCCGAGCGTGCGCATGCGCATGAGCCGCGACGCACTCCTCAGCCAGGCAGGAATACTAAACTCCGCTTAACGCAATTTATACAAATGGAAGTATTGATTTCGCCGTAACAAATCATTAAAAAAATATACCATTAAGTGGAATATGTTGGATTATGTAATTGGTTTGTCATGACAAACCAATAAAAAAATCGCGAATTAACCAGTGGCTACAACAACACACAGTAACTACATGCATCATTGTTTACAATGAACGGTGGGGCTAATCGAAAGGACTGGACACGGACGCGTTAAACAGCAATCAATTAATTTAATATAACAGTCCGGTTCTGTGTTTGTTTGCGTCTGTAGATTGTTGGTGAACAACTAACTTTAGATTAGTTTAACTTGTCCGTGTCCAGTCCTTTCAATTAGCCCCACCGTTCATTGTAAACAATGATGCATGTAGTTACTGTGTGTTGTTGTAGCCACCGGTTAATTCGCGATTTTTTATTGGTTTGTCATGACAAACCAATTACATAATCCAACATATGTGTAAAGGCACAACATATTCCAGTTAACGGTAAAAAAATTTAATGATTCGTTACGGCAAAATCAATACTTCTATTTTTATAAATTGCGTTAAGCGGAGCTTAGTATTCCTGCCTGGCCGAGGAGCGCGTCGCGGCTCATGCGCATGCGCACGCTCGGCCAATCAGAGCAACGCAGAAGGGCTTGTTGCTTGCCGAAAGTATTCACGCGGCCCGGTCGCCCATGGTGCCAAGTAGGGCTGTAACTAACGATTATTTTGGTAGTCGACTAATCTGTAGATAATTTTTTCAATTACCGGTAGTCGACTAATCTAACGATTATTTCTGTCACACCCTCCATCTCTGCTTCCTGTGGGCGCGGCTCCTTTTCCGGGCTCTTAGCAGACTTCTTAGCTTAACATAACAGACCCGACAGTAAGTTTGGGGGAACTAATGGAATAACTGGGGTTGCAACAAAAGTGCAACTAGGGCTAAAAACAATGAAATAATAATAATAATAATAATAATAATAATAATAATAATAATAATAATAATAATAATAATAATAATAATAATAATAATAATAATAATAATAATAATAATAATAATAATAATAAATAATATATCCTTCTTAGCAGACTTCTTAGCTTAACATCCCAGGGAACTAATGGGATAACTGGGGATGTTGTTTGCTCCTGACAAGAGTCTCAAACTCTGAGGTCATGCTCAATGTCCAATCTGTTCCTCTGCTTTGTCTTCAGCTTGACCAGAGCTGAGAAGCCACTTTCACAAAGATAGGTAGTGCAAAAAAAAATAATTATATAAAAAAGAAAAAAAGTATATATATATATTTTTTTTTATGACGCATCGACGCAAAGATTCTGTGTCGACGAGTTTTTATGATCGACCTCGTCGATTATGTCGACTAATCGTTGCAGCCCTAGTGCAAAGGTGTGTCCTGTGTATGGGTTTGAGTGTGTTTGAGTGTCCAGAGCGGAGGGAGCGGGTGGAGGTCGGGGGAGCGATGAGTTCCTTTAGATAGAATTGTTGCCTTGTGCTACTGAAGCACACTGATCAGTGATCAGTCACCCAACCCTCTGCAAGTGATAAAGAATCCGTTCTCTCTTTTCTTTGCGAGTGGCAGCCAGTCACTTTCCTTGCTGACGTGTTGGGATGAATATTCAAATCTCTATATTGCCGCCTTTCCAGAGTCGGAACGGAGCGTCTCCCGTGTACTTTTGACAATTAAACGGAGAGGCTCCTCAACCATTTCCGCCTGCAATTCAAATCAACTAAATCCGGTCCGACGGACCCGTCTGAAGTTTTAAAGTTGTGTGCGACTTACTGAAGGTTTTGCAGATGTCGGAGACGGCCTTGAAGACGCGGTCGGAGAAGTTGACCTTGACCTTCATGTGCTTGATGTTGGGCAGCTGCAGACGGAGCAGCTTGTGCTGAGGAGTGAAGAGCAGCCTGGCGTCCGCCTGGATGCCGTACTTGTCCAGCGTCCAGTGGGTCTTCAGCAGCCACGTCTTCTTCTTCTCCCACCAGAGAGCATGGTCCGACCAGTCCTTCTTCACGTCTAGGAGGAGAGAAAGATGTCAGATTATTTGCAGGGTCGTCCACGATTATTGCATGAATAAGAACTAATAAGGCTTGTAGTCATAGGATTTTTGCAGACTAATCAACTATTTGGTTTCAAATCAACAGATCTGTAAAATTTTGTTCCTTCCCCACGTGCAATCAAGTACATCTTTATATCTAAAACATAAATGTGAAAATTTGGAATTGACCAACAACCTCTACTTAAATAGTTACAGTAGGGGCAGCACTAGAGATCATTGTAGAGTTAGTGCTGTGAAAACTGCATTGATACAGAGCATAGGATTTAGCAGCTGAGTATTTGTTTGGGTTATCTTTGTTTTTGTACATTTACAGAAATGTCATGACTGCTTCACATCGGTCCTTGTGACCAAAACTTTTTTTGCCTTTTGTACTTTGCTCCCATATCACCAATTTTGTCGTTATGCCAATTTCCTTCCTGGTCGTTGCACTGCCCTACCGTCAGTCTGGGGAGGGTGTAGACCACCACATGCTGCCCTACCGTCAGTCTGGGGAGGGTGTAGACTACCACATGCTGCCCTACTGTCCGTCTGGGGAGGGTGTAGACTACCACATGCTGCCCTACTGTCCGTCTGGGGAGGGTGTAGACTACCACATGCTGCCCTACTGTCCGTCTGGAGAGGGTGTAGACCACCACATGCTGCCCTACTGTCCGTCTGGAGAGGGTGTAGACTACCACATGCTGCCCTACTGTCCGTCTGGGGAGGGTGTAGACTACCACATGCTGCCCTACTGTCCGTCTGGGGAGGGTGTAGACTACCACATGCTGCCCTACTGTCCATCTGGGGAGAGTGTGTAGACCACCACATGCTGCCCTATAGGGAGGTGTAGTCTGACGTCACTTTGGACCGCCCGCGAGGTCCTGCCGTTTAGGTATTTATCATTGGGAAATGGATTATCGGCTATTGTAACAATTCTGCCTCATGAACATTGGCAAGCTTTCCATTTTTGGACAAAATTAGTTCCCTTCTATCACCAACATTGTTTAAGCATTTTTGGTTGAAATAAAATTTTACGTAATTATTTTACGATTAACACTTTGATCGCCATGGGTTAAATTCATAATTTACCATCCCTCGCCATCTCTATTTGTCTATGGAGAAGTTCCCCTTCTTTGCAGGGCTATAACTTTTAAAATTCTATTGCTAAATTGCCATTATTATGGCCCATTCAATGTCCTATATGTATTGTTCAGGGTGTAGCAACGTTAAACTTTTTCATTCACATATTCATACTAAAATATGGTCTAAAGTATAAGTATGTTTTTATCGTTTTCTGCAGCTTACTTCAGAACGTGATTTATAGCCCTAAATGCATTATATTGATGATCAAATACAGTTTGGTAGGAATCTGTGCGAGAAAAATTTCAACTGGATGTGCTTCTAGGAGTTACTACATATCATCTGATGATGACCGGATGGGCGGGGGATCGTTTATAATTCCGTGGGCAGCGTTAGATGATTCATCCAGAGTGGGTCATATGTTCATCATAGCAGTTTATATGGAACACGTTAGAATATAACGCTGAATCTTACCGTGGCTTCCTCGCGCCGCTGGCAGATGAGCGTGGAACAGAATCTTTTCTATTATGGGATGGAGAAATGCCCGATCCATTTCCAGGTTGTATAATAGTATATACGTCCAAATCATGTTGTTTTTTCGAGTTATTTGCACCGATCGATGTTCACTGTGTCAAGACAGAGTCTCTCTAACGATAGCGAGTGCCCGGACCACATATGGATGAGCACTACCGGTTCAAAGGGTCATTTCCGGTTGGCGATCTGCCGATCGGCCACCAGATGGCGCTCTTGAACCGCTAGAGAGTTGAGTGGAGCTTTGCAGTGTGTCTCAGGGCTCCGGAGGGGAAATATTATTTCGATCACAGATTTTTGAAATATTGATATCAAAGACGAGTTACGGCGTCTTCGGCAGTATGAGCATGGCTAGGAATGACGTCTAAACTCTTCCCCGGCGATCATAGTGTTAATTGTGAATATTTTCATGTTGAGCTATAGATTGTGGATGAATAAACAAGATGATTTAGAAATGCATTGCGATTTCAAGCAAGGTGGACTGGCCGGAAACAACAATGTAACCATTACACCTCTCTATAGTCAGTCTGGGGAGGGTGTGTAGACTACCTACCACATCCTCTGATACATTCAGAGGACATTCTTTTCACCGAACAGTGAGGAGTTTCACTTGGAGAGCATAACACGCATGGAGGTTCACGCCATCTCCCCCAGATCCTCTTTCCCGCTGAACAGGCCCCCCTGACCAACCAATAGGATTGGCTACTGTAATGACCAGGACCCGCCCACCCGCGAACACTGCCAATTGTTCCAAGCCGGAGATACTGCAGCCGGAGCTGAACCTGGTCTCTGCAGCGGTGGGTTTAGCCTAGACCTCCACACTACCCAGACGCCCCCACGTCGACTCTCTTTAATGAATCAACGCAGAGGTGATAGCGTCTGCGGGAATGGACTTTTTTCTTTGGAAAGGCTATTCACATGAAGCCACCATGACACCAGTGCCAAAGGGGCTTTGGCAGCTAGATGGGTATCGAGACAATGAAAGTGTAAGCAGAGCCTTTCTATATGCGTCACTCAATAGTGACCTGACATCACCAAATATGTCTCTCCCGGGCAGGGGGTCACGCTCGGGGTGAAAAGGGGACGGGTGGGGACGGGCTAAGGGAGGGGCTGGGCTGGAGAGGCTTCCCGGGGCATCAGAGTGGGTGGAGGGGGCGGGCGGAGGAGCGAGAGAGAGAGAGAGTGTGTGAAAGAGGCTGCTGTTTGCGTGACACCGTGTGGATATCAGGTTCATACCTCCCTCTTTGTTCAAGAGTCACGCTATGATCCCTTCTAAAGCAAGAGACATGCCACCCAAAGCCCCACACACCTCCCTGTACGGCATGGGGCTCAACACCAGAGAGATGGACCTGAGGTCTCACTGTGTGTGTGTTCGACTTCAGAGGGAAGGTGAAAACCGCGGGGATTTAAGGAACTCGAAGCAGCTGTTTTTGCAGATTACCTGGCGCGGCCTTCTATATAAGCGTCATTGTCATGGGGCTGTGTGCTAAAGTCGAGTGGCTTTTGATCTGTGAATTCCCCCTAAATCTGAAGGGAAGAGTAGAAGATTTCAAAATCCCTTCCCTCTGGAGCCATGATCAGACATGGCAGGTCTTTGAGGCTCATCATATCTGTTGATCGCTATAATGGCAAACATTCACTAAATATCTGAGACTTTTAAAAATGGGCAGTTCACCCAAAATGAAATAAAAACTACATATTTGCCCACTTATGGGGGAATGCTATTCATCCATTCAGATGGTTTTGGTGCAATTTGCCTAGTTTTAGAGATAACTGCCGTCACTCCAATACAAAAGCAATGTCTCTTTACTGAAATTATGACCCGGTTACTCAGGATAATCCACAGACCTTGTTGTGAGCAGTTCATGTAGGAACTATTTTCTACTGAACTACACCCCCCATAATAATGAATGCCCTGCTCAGTGTGTACAGCAGAACCTCATTTGCCCTGACGGTGTGTACATGTGTACAGCAGAACCTCATTTGCCCTGACGGTGTGTACATGTGTACAGCAGAACCTCATTTGTCTGAGTTCCGGAACCGGACGTATATTGTGTTTTTGTTTTTGTTCCTCCGTTGCAACTTCATGGTGTCAAAATGCACTTCATTGAATAAAAAACAATACTTCAGAATAGGTCCCACGTGTTTTCACGCATAGTTTCAATTTCGGTCTAACGAACGGCGTCCCCTCCCAAGGGGTTTGCCGGGTAAGCCGTTATGTGAGAGATGTGACTACGATTACTTTACCCAATGTTGATGACTGGATACCCCCCCACCCACACCACTCCCACCCGAGCGGTGATGTCATCACTCTGGCATTCATCCAGGAAGGCACTTCCCTGAGCGGTGTCTTGTTTCCTCCGCCCACGTCCCCCTTCGTCACCTGTCCTCTCCCTCACTCTAATTCTCTGTCTCTCTCTCTCTCTCTCTCTCGCTCTCTCATGCACTGAATCACTCAGGCAGGACACTGGCATTGGTTTGCCCAGTCACTCTTCCGTTTGGAGGCCACATCGCCATGGTGTTTTGGTTTCTTTACCACTGTGTCACTGAGTGAACACAGACACAGATGCCCCCCTGCCTCGGGGCTGGATCTCACTCTACACTGAAACCCCGCGTTACTGAGCCTCTGCAAAGCCGAGAGTCTTGTAGCCAGAAGATCCGTACGTGACCCTCATCCTAGTGGGCTTCATTTGCTTAATGTGCCACACCGCATTAGCTAAATGTTTCATTGACATATTACATCTATTTATTATGCAGGGAAGAACGTGCGTATCAGAGGAACGGTCTGGAAAGGCTCTTTAAGTCATAATGGACTATCATCACTTTCGGATACTGAGCTAGCTACCTAGCTAGAAGGATGTCCCTAACATACAACATTATAGACAGGCACCTATCTCGGAACATCAATACAGATGATTTGACATACGATCACAGTGGATCTACTTCATTGTCCAGTCAGAAAGATGATGACATTATTACCGACCAATCTACCAGAGGCATCCTCTAGTCACCAGCCACCCTCTAGTCACCAGCTCAAAGCTGGAACACAAACTCCCAAGGAAGAAAGGAGGGAGATAATCTTGTGTTACCTTCAAGAATGTCCCCTCACGCTGACCTCCTCTACCTGTCAATCGACGGCAGGGTGCCATGGTAACCTAAACCCAGGCCGCACCTTCCGCTTCCATGTCCTGTTATTGTTTTCCCGCTGACCCTAACGTAAACAGATGCATCCATAATGCATTGTTGACACTCTCAGGGCTGAGCCCTTCTTAGAAGGCTGCATGAATGGGGTGGCGGTGGGTGGATGTTGACTGACTGAATGGCTCCCTGCGAGTGCTAAACACCACCCTGGTGTTAAGCTAACCGACCCCACGGGGGGAGGAGAGGGACCAGGAGAGGGACCAGGAGATTACACCGGCGATTAGGACGGAGGAAAGTTAGAGACAGTTAGAGACAGAGGGAGAGAGAGAGAGGGGTGGCCCACCAGCATCTCAATTCTGATGCCATTGTGAAGAGCCGAGGCTGGGTGAAAGGGGGTGTGGGGGAGGTTGTTTGTCAAGCTGTTGGCCTTTTAAGAGTGTTTACTTTGGGACAAACACTTGGCACTTGACTGAAAACATTCCAAGCTTTCTTTCCGGGATTGTTGCAAGTGTGTGGGTTCCTCTCGCAGCAGGGGGTCTAGCTGTCACCAGTTTGTTCCGATGTCCCAGCTGGGCAGAATATACAACTGCATCGCTACCACCACCAGAGAAACAGCTCCCCAAGTGCAGGCAATTACTCAAGACCAAAATAATATGAGAGCGTTTAGGGGAGAGGGGCTTTGAAAATAGACTGTAGTGTTTTCTCATAGCACTTCTCACCGTTCCTCCTCATTTATGGTGTCTGGGAGGCTTGTGGAGCAGCTACAGCCTGATCAACACTTGGCAGCTCAAGTCTTGACCACAGTTCACATTCTATATAAGAGCTTCTGTGTGGTCAGGATACATAACCAACACACGCACAGACACGCTCTTCGGTGGTGGGTGGCGTCAGTTACCCATCGCCAACCTCCCCACAGCTCCTGCTTCTACTGTGGGTTCTCTCCACCCGCCCACCGCCATACCTCTGATTGGCCGTCGCCTTCCGACTGCTTCACTGTGCACCAGGCTAGAACCTGGAGACGTGATTGGACGAGGGCCGCTCTGGTAGCTTGTCTGTTAGGATGTTTCAATAACAGGCTGGTAATTCAATCTGCAGAGTGGGAGGGAGAGAGGGCCAATGGCATCCCCCCCGCTAAAAATACAGCCTGCCAGGCCTGACGTAATGCACCCGCCACATGGAGCAGAGGGTGGGGGGGGTTAAGTAATTGGGTGCATTAAATGCAAACCCACAGTCCTTGGGTAGAGTGATGCGTGTGTGTGTAGGGGGGGACGGGACATGTTTTATGACCTCTGCAGGCACGTGAGAGAGGATATGGAGATTGGGGTGGTAGTGTTGGGCTCACATGTGTATGTGTCAATGAAAAGGCGTGCTTATCCATCCATCAGTTGGCTCAGTTCTCTGTGTGAGTGTGTGCGTGCAAGTGTGCGTGCATGTGCGCTAATGAGATTCATTAATCCATAGGTGCCGTCAAACTGAGAGCTTTTCATTCACCACCATCATCATCATCACCACCACCGCCACAGCCGTTACCACAACCCTGCATTAACAGCCTTCAAACACAACGCCTTCCTACTGCTCTGCACACCATGTACCACAACTGAAGATGTGCTGGGGGGGGGGGGGGGGGAAGAGTTCACCGCCTCAGCCTGCAATGTTCACTGCATGATGCAATAGTTGAATCATGCAACTTGTCCGAGGGAAGCAACAGTTATGATTGGAGGGTCAAGAAAATAGAGCGGGGGGTATTTTTTTTGTCGACTAACAGTCATAGGAGTTTGTTGCTGACAAAACCTGTAAAACTCTCACTTCAAATATATTCTAATCTTGTACTTTTCTGGATAAAACTCAATATCAGCATGGGGGGGGGGGGGGGGAAGCATTAAAGACTACCAACAAATCCAACAGATCAAGCGACTGATGGACTAACTACGAGGGGGCAGCCCTCGTGACAGGAGACGAGAGGGAGGGAGGAGGTGGATGACATGCAAGGTCAAGGGCCGGATTTGAACCCAGGATGTTGAGATGATAGTGTCTGTGTCTTAGCTTGGTGAGCCACCAGGATGTTGAGATGATAGTGTCTGTGTCTTAGCTTGGTGAGCCACCAGGATGTTGAGATGATAGTGTCTGTGTCTTAGCTTGGTGAGCCACCAGGATGTTGAGATGATAGTGCCCCTGAAAAACTTTGTTGACATCATTAGGAGAACTCTCTGAACCCTCACACACAACCCCCCCCTCTCTCTCCATCCCTCCCATCTTTCCTCTCCCTCTCCTTCCCTCCCTTCTAGCCAGAGTACATATGTAGTGTTTACATTAGGAGACAGGCCTGTTTATGGAGGCCTGTCGGAGAGGGGGATTGGGGGAAGGGGATGACAGAGGGGATGATGAGAGAGAGAGAGAGAGAAGAGGAGGAAAGAGGGAGGGGCGTGAGGAGGAGAGATGAGGGTGAGTAGAGGACAGGACAGGGGCGGAGCTTCAACAGAGGACACCATAATGAGAGAGAGATAGAGGAATGAGACACCGAATGTCACAACAACATTGGTTGTTCTGCTGACAGTTTACAATACTCTGAAATATTAATTACATTTCTTCATTTCTGAGGAATGAAGAAAAAAACGTCAGACATTTCTAACCAGACCGATACTAGAGTCCAATGTGACATTGGGTCTTTAATATATATAACTGCTAATACTGTATATTTCTATGTCAATCAAAGAAATTATTCCTTGCAGCAGTATTAAAAACATAGAAGAAAATAGATAATTTTGAATGAAATAGTGCCACGACAATTGTATTATAAGATAAAGACGTAATATGATATTGCGTGCATGTCACCCAGCCCTACTCCCTAGGATGTTATTCACTGAGGACGTCGGAAGGCTGAGAAGGAAACAGAGTAGGGAGAGACCTAGGAGAGACTAGAGCCATATGAAATCCGTTTTATTTTTTTCCAAATTCCATTTTATTTTTTTCCAAATTCCGTTTTTTCCGTTTTAATATTTCAGAATTCTGTATTTTGCTTTGTACGCTAATTTTACCATCAGAAATAGTGTCTAATAAGTGGGAATGAATAAATGTCCACAATTTAATAAGATATAACAGTCCATTTAATAGGGCTGTCTTAAATACTTCGAAGCTTCGTTCGATGGGCATGGGATTCGAATATGAAAATAAAATTCGATTATAAAAAAAGAAAAAAAGAAAAAAATTATATATATTTTTGCAAAATCAACTCTGCCTCTCTTTGTTAACTACAACAAGCAATGCTGTTTGTTATTTAAGATGAGGTCGGACTCTGCACTGACAGATTTGTGTTCATTGTGCTGCTTTTATAAAGCCTCAAATGACGGCTTACAATATTTCATGAAAGCAAAGTGTTTTTTTGTCTAAGATTTAAACTTTACAGCACTGACAAAGTTGAACAACGTGCTGTACAAGTCCCACAACATAAAAAAATTAAATAAAAAATTAATTAATTAAAATTTTTTATTTTTATTTTTTTGATTTGATTCCATTTTTATTGCTCAATTCCGCGATTCCGTCCGCGATTCCGTGATCGCGGATTCCATATGGCTCTAGGAGAGACGGTTCTAGCGGGAACTGATCCTAGGCATAGCAGGGGTTCTTGTGGTTCTGCAGGTGAGAACATTAAACCACTGCAGGTAGGGGTTCTTACTCACTGGGCCACACCGGCTCTGGGCACAAACCAACCAAACTTCAACCTCTCACCGTTATTACACACGTTTTTTCTCAATGTCTCGTCATTGTCTCCGATGAGACAAGAGTGTTGTGTGCATGTCTTGGCCCGTTTCCTGTAACCATGACCGAGCAGCGTGGAATACAGCTATCAGCCATCAGCTGATAGAAATCATTCCACCCTGGTGTTGGTCGGTCACGTCGTCTCCATGGCGACTCCCCGGTGACGCCGCCGGGGGCAGTGGCACGAGGCGACAACCTTGTTTTCACAACAAAGACATACATAGGCCTCTGGCTCTTCTCATAAACACACACACACACACACACACTTTCTCTATAACATGAAAGGGTAAGTCTGTCTAAATATATCCACGTCTTTGAAGTCGGGTGAAGGTCATTATTGACAAGCAGAGACACGGGAGACAACTGCTGTGCATTGTCCTTAATTAGACCTACAGTAGACGGCACTCTCTCACCCGCCTCATCACTAGAGGCAGATAAGCATCTGGAAAAAACCCATCTATGAAGGAGAGGGAGGATAGGGGACGAGCAACGACAGTATCTCTGTAGCGGCAGACGGCGAGGTGCGGAGTCACAACAGTGTTCCGGTGACTGGCTGAACTCTTGACACAGTCTATTCAACAGCTGTGACGAAGACAATGAGAAAAGCAACAAGTAGTCGTAATCGCTGTTGTGGAAATATCACAGTACAGCATCGGTGAAAAAACCGACGTCCACACAGAGGACGGACAAACTAGATCTGGGACGTGAGATCCGCGTTGAAATTGCAAACAACTATAACAAAAACGAGACAAAATGTTGTCGTTTGTCAGATAGAGTAAATGTGGCAAAAATAAACCTTGCACGTTTTTGTTTTACTTTACTCCGTAAACAATGTTTCAGCATGACGCGACTGATTCAGACCACGTGATCAGCTCACGCGATCCCAACGACAACGCTGATCATGATATGATATCTTCTTTAGGCCTCGTCTCTACGTTTTTTTTTTTTTTCAGAATAAAGACAACACAGGGTATCTATCCAACACTGATAACACAGCACATCATGTTCCCTGACAGTAGCGTACAGTAAAGTCATTAGATAATCCACTGATCTATTCTGGCCACGTCCCTCTGGTACCCTCTCTCCCGTACTGTGAAGACTCAAAGTGCTCTCCATTGACAGGCCCTGAGGGTTGAACAAGGTTAGCCGAGCTTATTTCAGTCCCTTATTATATGGCTGCTCTCAGCCTGCCGCCAATAGGCAATCGAAGGCAGCATCCATTTATCATCCAGAGGCATTAAATATGCAGGATATACACAGGCTTTTTGGCCCCGTAGTCTCCGGAGGGACGACGAATCTGAAACCTTTCAAGCTGTCTAAGTTTAGCTGACCCTGCATGTACGATGCGCAGAGGGACACTGAGGCCATCAAGGCCTTCGAGACCACGGAAATGAGAAGTGAGGCTCCTCCCTCCAGAGGTTGTGACCCGGGTGTCACTGCGACACACACACAGGGCACACCACAGGGCACACCACAGGGCACACCACAGGGGACATATCACGTAAGGTCATGGCTGTCTGAAAGGGAGTCGGGGGACAGACTGGATTGTTATTGATCCCCTTGATCATACAGTCTTTCCTACACAACCCCCGGTTCACCAGCACGTCAGAATGTGTAGCTTTTTCCAAATCTGCGCTCAGTTGTGAGTCACTCAGTTCTGTACTACTAATCAGATTACCTCCTTTTAACGGACAGCTTCTACCAACCACTCATGTTCATGCATCGTTTGTCCGCACGACCAACATCATCGAGTTGTGATTCTCAACAGGTGCACATAGACTAACATACAGAGTAGTGGTTGATTCTTTTCGGACTATACGACAGTTCAATTCCTTTTTTTAAATGGTAATTTCCTGGGTGCTAGTAGCGATTCTTTGAGATAGGCGGAGTCCATCGAGCCCCTTCACCTCATTCGCTAGTGGTGAATAGAAATCTCTGTCCGATTCAGTTTAGATTCATGGCTAGCGAATCTAGTGCCCGACTCACATGAACGCCTTGTCCTGTTGCTCACTCACTCGCTCAGCCATCCCTCTCATCACGGCAGCAGAGAAGAACGACGTGCGGTTGCAGTCATCAGTCAATCAATTGAATGATTTGTTTGCTAATTTCACATCACTACTACAGAGCCTGGATACCCACAACCCAACACAGATGGTTTCCCATGTAAGTCGCACAGGCATGAATCAGCAACCAATATGAACCTATCTGCACAAGTCATCCATCTGCAGTCTGAGGATTACAGGAGCAGCCAGGGCTATCCTCTAGGATCGGCCCGGCCAAGACCTCCTGAGACATCCAGGCTTTCCCTTCCGAGATTGGCCGGAACTGGAGAGAATCAATGCGCAAGACTCAGCTCACCTGCAAGCTCCAAAGGATCAGGTTTACAGCCAGGGCTAGAGATGGGACAGAGATGGGAGAGAAGGACTGTGTCCATCCCTATGAAGGCTATTCTGTGAGGTGCCGTCTCTGTTACTGGCTGGAGTCTATGCCTGCTGAACCAGACTCTTGTATGCTCTCCAGTGAAAGAAGTATCATGTGGACCACAATGGAGATATGCCCATCTTGATTGTTGAATTTAATCAATCAATCAGGAATCAGCAATCATTTATGCATAATATTATATGACAATCACAGCAAATGATACAGCGGCCTAAGTCCCTCGTCTGGTCTGTTCTGGAGTGGAGGGAGCCAGCAAGCCTGTCAGGGAGGCGATAGGAGGGGAGGCTAGCATACAATAGAAAAGACCTCCTTGGAGACAGATAGTTTGTATCCATTTGTGTCATAATCCAAACACAAAACAATAGGGGTGCTGCTCCCCTCTGCCCTGATGCAGAGTTATACAATTAGGTGTTCAGGGACCCACTGTGTAATCACATCACACAGCCGATCCTGGCTTTAGATCAATGGAGCAGAAACAGGATATTTATCCACCCTTCCTTCCATCCATCCATCCATCCAGAGGAGATAGGTCCCATCTTCCGCTGAGGCGAGCTATCACTTATGCGCCCTCGGCGTCGACTACAGGGAGTAAAACTCCCCACTCTGTTGACTACAGGGAGTATAGCCTCACTCCCCACTCTGACTACAGGGAGTATAGCCTCACTCCCCACTCTGCCTCACTCCCCACTCTGACTACAGGGAGTATAGCCTCACTCCCCACTCTGCCTCACTCCCCACTCTGACTACAGGGAGTATAGCCTCACTCCCCACTCTGTTGACTACAGGGAGTATAGCCTCACTCCCCACTCTGTTGACTACAGGGAGTATAGCCTCACTCCCCACTCTGACTATAGGGAGTATAGCCTCACTCCCCACTCTGCCTCACTCCCCACTCTGACTACAGGAAGTATAGCCTCACTCCCCACTCTGTTGACTACAGGGAGTATAGCCTCACTCCCCACTCTGACTACAGGGAGTATAGCCTCACTCCCCACTCTGTTGACTACAGGGAGTATAGCCTCACTCCCCACTCTGACTACAGGGAGTATAGCCTCACTCCCCACTCTGACTACAGGGAGTATAGCCTCACTCCCCACTCTGTTGACTACAGGGACTCAGAGTATAGCCTCACTCCCCACTCTGTTGACTACAGGGAGTATAGCCTCACTCCCCACTCTGTTGACTACAGGGAGTATAGCCTCACTCCCCACTCTGTTGACTACAGGGAGTATAGCCTCACTCCCCACTCTGTTGACTACAGGGAGTATAGCCTCACTCCCCACTCTGACTACAGGGAGTATAGCCTCACTCCCCACTGTGACTACAGGGAGTATAGCCTCACTCCCCACTCTGTTGACTACAGGGAGTATAGCCTCACTCCCCACTCTGTTGACTACAGGGAGTATAGCCTCACTCCCCACTCTGACTACAGGGAGTATAGCCTCACTCCCCACTGTGACTACAGGGAGTATAGCCTCACTCCCCACTCTGCGTTGACTACAGGGAGTATAGCCTCACTCTAGGGCTGGGCGATATGGAAAAAAATCATATTGCGATAACGATATGATAATGTTATCATATTTCTCGATATCGATAATTATCGAATTGTTATAAGTATATATATATATATATATATATATTTTTTTTTTTAACAACAGATGTATGTTTATTTTGCAGCAATTCTGTCATTGCCGCCATCTTTAGTGTTACATCCCCTCACACTCCAGTTCTCAGGCTGCAGCTGGTTTAAAAGCTAAAGTAAACCGGCTTCTCTGCTGGCTGTGGCTCCAGGGGAGTTGAACAGTTCTGGCTCTGCTAGTTTATTTTCGATCTTTTGGCGCTTTTTTGGTGGACAAACCACCGCCCATGTGCACCGTGAATTGTGACTGGAGACTAGCTCTGCTAGCACACATAGCCTACTGTGTACAGACGGTTTCAAACTGTATTTTAAATTAGAAAGCAAACAAAATAAATGGACAAGAGAAAAATAAATCTCAATTTGGTCAGTATTGTCATTTGGACAAGCAAAGCCATTACTTTAAGTTGCAGGCAAGAAAGACAAGTCTGTCCACTGTCTCTGGTTTTAAAACTGCCCTGTTGCAGGTCTCACACAAAAAATTACAAAATTAAAAATAAAAAAAAACAAAAAACAAAAAAAATGATTTTTCGATTTTTTTTTATTTCGATATTCGATATAGATTATTAAAATATATCACGATATTTATCGTTATATCGCCCAGCCCTACCTCACTCCCCACTCTGCCTCGGCGTTGACTATAGCCTCACTCCCCACTCTGTTGACTACAGGGAGTATAGCCTCACTCCCCACTCTGTTGACTACAGGGAGTATAGCCTCACTCCCCACTCTGACTACAGGGAGTATAGCCTCACTCCCCACTCTGTTGACTACAGGGAGTATAGCCTCACTCTGCCTCGGCGTTGACTACAGGGAGTATAGCCTCACTCCCCACTCTGACTACAGGGAGTATAGCCTCACTCCCCACTCTGACTACAGGGAGTATAGCCTCACTCTGCCTCGGCGTTGACTACAGGGAGTATAGCCTCACTCCCCACTCTGCCTCGGCGTTTACTACAGGGAGTATAGCCTCACTCCCCACTCTGCGTTGACTACAGGGAGTAGAGCCTCACTCCCCACTCTGCCTCGGCGTTGACTACAGGGAGTATAGCCTCACTCCCCACTCTGCCTCAGCGTTTACTACAGGGAGTATAGCCTCACTCCCCACTCTGCGTTGACTACAGGGAGTAGAGCCTCACTCCCCACTCTGCGTTGACTACAGGGAGTATAGCCTCACTCCCCACTCTCAAGTCAAGTCAAGAGTTTTAATTTGCGTTGACTACAGGGAGTAGAGCCTCACTCCCCACTCTGCAAGCAGACGGTCTCCAGGGGCTAAAGACCTGGGAGCTCCGCAGTCAAGGGAGGCTTCTGAATACGCAAAGCTGCGAGGCAGGCCTGCTGCCAGGGTAAATATTGGGACAGACTACAGTCTATACATTGAAGGAACCAACACTAGCGCTACACCCCGCCTATCCTATTAGGAGAACAGAGAGGAGATTAGCAGCTGGAGCCGCTCGTGCGCATAATGAAGTATGAGGGAGTATGAAAACATTGCATTATAGTGTACGGTTGATGTTAGCCTCCGTGCTAAACAGTGATTAGCTCATGGGAATCAAAGCAGACTTGTGTGTAGTATGGTTAACGTAAAGATGTTGAGAATGTCCTAGAAATAAGTTACAGAGTGGATCCATGTGGCATGACAAGAGCTCCGACTGTAATCAATTTATAATTGCAAGTGCAACCCACTATGGTTAGAGTCCTGAGCTTGTGTTTTGTACTCTTCCTTAGCTCAGCTGGTGTCTTGTATGAGATATGGGGACCAGAGTTGTCCTACTGTGGCTCAATGTCTCACCAATACTGAAACAACATCCATTTATCCAACTAGGAAGACCGACCTAGGCTTGGATACTCCATGCTAACCTAGCATGATAACACTTGAGGTACCTTGGAAGTGTGCCAGAACTTTCGTTAGCCTTTGTGATGTGTCACCACACACCGACCATTCGGTCATTTGTTCATCCACCGACTAACCTACCGTGAAAAAGCGAACTTGCGTACATCCCTAATGCTAACCATCTATAGAATGAAAAGAGTGACAGAACACAGACGCATCACTTTCCATCTGCGATTGGTTTTACTCCATAGACACACACACAGGTGTGCAGCGTTAGGACAACAATGTGGAACACTTACACTTCCCTCCGCTGGTTTCACTACAAAAAGCCAGGCACTAGTGGAAGAGGAGGGACAAAGAACAACAGGGCTGGCAAACCAGGCTCTACGGTGGAAGAGGAGGGACAAGAAACAACAGGGCTGGCAAACCAGGCACTACGGTGGAAGAGGAGGTTACAAAAAACAACAGGGCTGGCAAGCCAGGCACTACGGTGGAAGAGGAGGGACAAAAAACAACAGGGCTGGAAAGCCAGGCACTACGGTGGAAGAGGAGGGCCAAAAAACAACAGGGCTGGCAAGCCAGGCACTACGGTGGAAGAGGAGGGCCAAAAAACAACAGGGCTGGCAAGCCAGGCACTACGGTGGAAGAGGAGGGACAAAAAACAACAAGCTGGCATTCCCAGAGGAGCCGTGAAAGTCCATTCCTCTGCATGTCTGAGATGCCAAACATAGCTAATTAAAACCACCTCGTTTCTGAAAGCAGAGAGGAGCTTCCAGGCAAATGAACAATTAGTTAAGTGAAAGATAGTTTGAGATGTCTCTCTCGGCTGTCATAGGAATTTTGGGACATGCGGCCAAAATTCCTTTCATTTGCAAAGTGACCACAATTTGTTAAGAATTAGTGGGGAGTGATGCCGTGTTGAGCACAGAGTTCAGAGTTTGAGTGTGTGCTTATGGGTGTGTATGTGACTATGTGTGTGTATACTGCATAGTGTGTATATTTGGTAGTCATATACAGTTTCGTACACAGGCTAATTGTCACACTGTGGCGGAGACATTGTTTCTGGATGCCTGATGCAGAGACTCTTATGTTATTCTGATGTCCTCCCGATTATGTTGTATGCAAACTGGTTGTCAATATAGAACATACATTGTAACTGACATAATAACTAACTACGGACCAACTAGTGGTCCATATCTGCTTCCATTGATTTGTGCTAAGCTAGGCTAGCTAGCTTTCTAATTAACACGCAGAGAGGAAATTGATATCTGACTGATTGATATCTGACTCTGGGGAAGACAGTAAGCGCACTTCCCATAATATTGGCCTTTATTTGTTCCTTTAATATCTGACTGCATTTACTGCATGTCCCTTACCCGTTTGTAATTGTATGTAGACATAAAGGATTCAAGTGTGTGTGTGTGCGTACGTGCGTGTGTGGATAGCAGCTAAATCACAGCAGGATCTTGCTAGCGTAACAGGAAAGCTCTGCATTGGGCAGGGCCGCTACTTACGCTAACTACTTCCTGTTAGGGAGATTAGAGAGCAGCGCTATCACAGTCAAGTCGGGCCATTCCTCACTCTGTATTGCCAGACCATCGGCGATCGCTCCTCGCACACGATCAATGAGTGTGATGATGATAAGGTAATGTAATACATCCAATGGTGTGTCGCAGGCGGGACGGCGTGCAAAGGAGAAAACGCATGTCACGTGGCGGTCTCCCGACACGAGGCGCTGAAAGGCCTATGACACCGTGGGGGACGTCTGCAGCGCGCCCCTGCAGAGAGGACGAGAGGGGATTATCTCATCTTTTCATCTCGCTCTATAGCGGGGACCGACGAAGACCCTCCACTCCTCCAGCCCAACGGCATCATGGGAAGGCATCATATCCTTATAAAGAAAAAGCCCCTAAAACACTCGGGAGGGAGGGGGAATGGATGGGAGGGAGAAGCCTACAGGAAGTCCAGCATCCTGTGTTAAATTGCGTCTGTTTCCTAATGAAACCTGCGCTCTATTGTCACATGGCGGCTCTTCCTCTGGTCACCACCTCCAGCAGACGCCCCCAAACACCACACAACAAACTTATTAATAGGACTGAAGGAACAGAAAACACAACCCAACCTCATAAGTGGAAACATTACGACGGTGACAACATTTTGATTACCCAAAAGAATCGCCTGCTTACTTTAGGTATTTCTCTTCTCTGCTGGATCCAGGGGTTATACATACATTCAACAACAACTAAGAATTAAATGAAAGAAAATACCCGTAAATGAACCGTAAAATGGATTTGTGGGATGACATTTTTATAGATGGCTAATTGAACCTTCATGGAGGAAAATGTAGGTCATCTCAAATGTAAAAGACACATTTTCCCTGACATCTGCGGAAAGATCCGTGTGGCTCGCCGACCTCAATGCAGCCAGAACACTGTTGGCTCCTTGCTGGAAACCACTGTACGAACTACCAAGGTCTCATTGGAGCAATTTGTTTGCCAAAGTTCTATATATGGAACTTTCTAAATGGACCTGGACCTAGAATGACAAGACCAAAATGAGTCAGTGTTTGGCATAAAAGCGTTCGGAAAAAAGCTTCCCCTCTATCAATGGTAGACGAATCGCACTGTGAAAGAAGCTAGCGTTGCCTCCCAGTTCAGAACCGCTTTGGGTTGCATCCAATTATTGTCACATCATTCTAGACCTGAGAACATTTTATTGATTGATTGTTCATTATTATTGGTTACTATGAAAGCCACATGGCTGGGGTGGGTGGGTGGATGGATGGTTTCAATTATATGTCATTTCTGGATTTATATTATTGCATATTTGAAAAATGATAAAACCAAAACGATCATACTTTCCAAAAAGAGATTTAGAGAAAGAGAGAAAGAGGTGAAGAGACATAGACAGAGAAGGAGGGAGATGAAAGAAGGAGGGTATAGAGAGAGAGAGGAGTGAGAGATGAAGCAGGCAGCAGAGAATCCAAAGATGACGGCAGCGACCAGAGAACATGCCAAACCCTGCAAGTCATTTCCTGCTCCACCGAAGACTTTTATGGAATTCTGGTGCCGTGGCTAACGTCACTGGGAGGGAGAGAGAGAGAATGTCCCAGGACCCTCCTCTCTCCCTCCTCTCTAAACCCCTCTCTTTCCCTCCTCTTTTCCTCTCCATCCAGTCCCCCCCCCCTCTTTCCCTCCCTCCCTCCCTCCCTCCCTCCCTCCCTCCCTCCCTCCCTCCGTCCCCAGCTGTCTAGATGACGCTAAGCAGAGACAGTCCACTCTGGACAGATAGTGTAATGAATACTCTTGAGCCAAAGCTCTGGCCCTGCTAAGCCCCCAAACAGCACTGATGTTTCTTCTACTACCTGTACCTCCCCTCCACCCCATGCTACTATGATGCCTGAATTTCCCCAATGGGATCAATAAAGGAATATCTTATCTTATCCACACATCTAAAAAGCTGGTTCTGCGAAGCCCCCAAACAGCTCTAATGCTGCTGCAACCACACATCTAGAACGCTGGTTCAGCGAAGCCCCCAAACAGCACTGATTCTGCTGCCACCAACCAGTCGAAACTCTGGCCCTGCTGGCCCCCAAACAGCACTGATCGCCGCATGTCGTCTTGGCATGAAGTTCACCAGGGATCTGGAAGGAGGGGTTTGGTTGGACTTCTCATTTTGAGAAATAGTCAAAGAACACATAGCAGGAATTGCCATACTAGAAGACAGAAAGGCCAAAGAAAACATGCTAGACTTTTCATCGGGGTATCATGGAGTATCCCAGTTCCCGAATCGGGTACCCCGCTGGAAATGTGTCGGTCAAAATCTGGCTGAATTTGAACAGTAACTCAGAACATGTTTATCGACAGAAAAGCGGGTCTTTTCACCTCTAGCTAATGGTGCCAATCTGAAAACGCTGAGTGCAAGTGCCCCGGTGTCTACAGAGGTAATCAACATCAAACAGTGCAGCTCCAAGCCTATGATAAAAGCCCAATAGCTTGGGGACTATTCTTTTTGATCAAAGAAAGACTCTAATGGTGTTGGTACAGTGTTTGTATTTCCATCTTAAGCTTTTAGAAGGAGGGAAAACAACAGATTCACCACCAGAGTGATTGGGGGATATGGGGAGAATGGGAAAACAGAGGGGTCTCAATCAGTTGGCATTAAATACTAGTCTATTGGAAGGGCTGCGGGGGGAACTGAGAGGCTGAGTTCGCTGCTGCGATCAATAACTGAGTGCTTTCCTGGCATTTGACTATTTAATTCATTACAGAAGGCCATCTGAGCCTGGACTACGGAGGGGAGACCTGCGGCTCACAGGGAGAGGTGAAAGATGGACGCCTGACACATGTGCAGATGGAGACACGCCCACCCACTCACCAACCCATCCTCCCACACTCACGTGTTGAAGCACATGTACAACTACAACCCAGGGCTACTCTGGACAACAAACCATACGCACTAAAAAGACTAATTACACGCACGTATGATGGGAATCAGCAGGGACCACGTGATTTGATTACTATTATCAGTGATCTGATTTGGTTCCGAAAACGATTCTCCATGCATCATGAGGTTTGCTTTGCTCCCATTCAATACACTGATTTGAATAATTTTCCTGCATAATACCTCAAAGAAGATAGTTTTTATATATTTGACTGTATTGTTATATATTTGACTGTATTGTTGTAAATGTAAACGGAAACAACACTCATCAGGCCTACATTGTAAAACTAAATAACACATGATTGACTTCTGTGCATCAATGCGGAATTGCTATATATATCACCATGATTACAAAGCATGTATAATTTCTCCCACCCATAACCACACAGCTTAAGAACAGATGCCTACTGAACATACATGCACATAAGCCATTTACGTTAGGGGTAGAATAGAGCGCTGCCATCTTTGTGGAAAGTAACCGTTGAATCAAAAGAAGCCCTCGTCTAATTTGGACTGTGTGTGTTCATGTGAAATAATAAAGAGTGAAACGGGAACAACCATCATTGCAGCAGGATGTAGCGGAGCTTACTTTCTGTCTGAGACGGAGGAATTGTCTGACGTGTCTGCCAGATCTTCATGGTATCTACGTGTCCCTTCGCACTGCACTGGAAGACTTAGCCCCGATACAGGACCCGCTGGTCTTGTCCTGAAGGGTCCTCCTCCTGTCTGGCTTTACAGAGAACTCATGATAAGAAAGTCAGAGAGGTGTATTAACTGAAAAACACTAGGGATGTTCGATATTGGCTTTTTTACCGATATCCGATATACCGATATTGTCCGAAACCGATATCAACTGATACCGATATATGCAGGGTTCCCCCCCCCCCCCCTAAAAAATTTAATAATTTCAGGTAACCAACATTGCATATATCTTGTCGTGGAATTAACACAACATTATGCATACTTTTGACAATAAAAGTATGCATTGATGGGTTAATTTCACTGGATGCATTCAACAAGGCATTTCTAATGGCATGCTTTTTAGTCAGGCTGCTTTTGTATATAAGAATTCGTTCTTACTTGCTTGCCTGGGTAAATAAAGGTTTAAAAAAAAAATATATATATATATATATACTGTATATATTTAATGCCAATATCATGTGTCACGTGGCAAGCTACGTCTCCTATGCACAAATAGACATTGTTTAAAGAGAAGTATACCGCGCACACCATGCGAGTGCATCGCTCGGAGGAGTTGAGGCCATCTTTTGATTTTGTTTACTCAAAGATTATGGGACTCCATCTTTAACTATGTCGGGGGAAAAAAGTGTATTTGTGCCTAGGAGATGTAGCGCCTCTCACCACCCAGAAAGTGGACAAAGATAAGGATTACTGTTGTGTACTCTGCTGTGAATGATCCGTTCGGGGGCAAGTGAAATTCTATGCAGTTTTTTTTCATTATAGACCTCTCCAACTTTTGTAGGACCCTTTGGGAGCAGACCAACGGTTGTGTATCAGGGCTATGTAAGCTGAGTGTTTGTGTGTGTCTGTGTCTGTGTCTGTGTCTGTGTGTGTGTGTGTGTGTGTGTGTGTGCCATCCAACCAACCATGTGACCAAAGCACTTGAGAGCCATTCAGTGGGGCCTGTTTGGGACGGTGCAACAACAGTGTGGGTTGGGACGTGTGAGAAGGAGGTCACTGACAAGTGAAAGACCTGAAGGATTTTCCCACACCACACCACGCCACGGGGAGGCTGGCTGACATTCTCAACGCTCTCTCACTCTCTCCATCTTCCTCATCTCCTGCTCTCGCATCCCAAATTCAAAAACATTGTGCCGATTAATTTCTCCTCAAGTCCCCTCGGATCAATGAAGACAATAGTCTTACTGGTCTGTACTGACTCACTTCCCTCACAGTAAACACAGGGTTGTTGTTACAGAGGACTTCTTTCTTTACGATTCCTGGAATAGCATCTCTTCTCGAACGAAGGTCTCTGCGCCTGAAGCATCATATGTTTGACCTTGTTTCTGTAAATCCAATCACATCGGTGTGAGGAGAATGTGTTCCGTATAGGGGTGTGCCGATCATAGAATTCTGAGGAATTCCATATATTACAAAAGTTATGAAAGTCAGCTGATTTTTCTTGCGGTTACTGAAAATCACGTAGGTCACCTTGTAATTAAAACTACAAGCGCAAATTCGCAATAGCTGCAATCCTTTTTGCGATAGGCCACTTGCATTACCATGCCCCCTTTTAGCCAATTGGCATGAACACACACACACATACCTCCATGCCCAATTTCAGCCTCCTAGGACGGAACCTGTGGCTAGAGGGTGGGGAATTTTTGTGGACCAGCCAACCAGCCAACCAACCAACCAACCAAACTACTGTCAGAGAGCTAAAAATGGCACCGGCCTAGTGTTCTGCCTATCTTTCATGACTGTCCATATTGAGAGGACGCAGTATTGTAAGATAAGAGACCAAACAAAAAAGAGCCACCGTCTTTGGCCCATGCCAATAACAACCTTGTTCAATTCTGGTCACAAGCGCAATGGTTACGCTGCCGCGCGTCATACAAACACTGTGCAGCAGCCTCTCGACTAGAGTGTGTGGCCATGTGTGAACTGTGAAGTCTATGTTGAGTAGGTTAATGATTACAATGGAAAAACGACCTGTTGACTCTGTCTGCAGAGAGATAGTAGTAGTCAAATGAAATGTCCTTACTGTATGAAAACAAACCAACAAGCAAATAATATACAGTAATGTAGTTCAACTACACAAGTGCCGCTTCACGCTGAGGGGGTCGTAGGTCATATTATGCACAGTCACACTATGGACTTGTCCTCTGATGATCTCACAAATGGGCAACGAGGTGTAGAGCAGAATGAACTGCAGCACTACGGTTCAGGGTTAGGGATGCAAATGTGTTGGCTGACATTCGCCTTGTTCACTGCCATCGGCCTATCGACAAATAAGATGATGTTCACCGATGGCAGTGGTCGATGTTCATGTAAGCAACGAAAGATTCTTCTCATTGAGTAAGTAGTTGTATTATAGCAGGCTAAACATGTTTTTGAAACAGTTTTCACAAGAATAATCTTCTGTTGTGTGAAAGAGGGTTATATTAAAGGTCGTCTCATCAAGTTGTATGGTTGAATTTGTGCTCATTCAAGAAACAAGGATACAGTGTCATAGATGCGAAGAATGAACTGGAAAGTGCCATGCCTGTGAGTCGCCACTAGGGGAAAAGTGGCTATGTGTGAGTGAGTGAATGAATGAATGCGTGAGTGAGAGTGAGTGTTATTACCAATTATAGAGCTGCTTTGCATCTTTAAAAAAAAATGTTAATACATTGGCATCGGCCAAATTGTTATTTTAAACATCGGTCTCAGCCCAGAATTTCACAATCGGTGCGTCCCTAGTTCACGGATTTCTTTTTTTGTATGTGTAAGATTTGGAGGAGGGGGGAGACCACAGTCATTATAATCGTTCTCAGAAAAAGAACAATGACACAAACAGATGTGCATGATGCACTCACACTCCACCCACGCCCCTGTTGTTTTCAATGCAACAGCATCCAACCGCCGTCATGTGACGTGTGGACAAGAAGAGCCACCGCCAGTGGAAAGAAACCACAGCAGATAACAGAAGGTCATCAGCATAACCACCAGTCTATTAAGCAGCACAGCCTTCACAATAATGTTTGTCACTTCTTGCCACAATTATGCTACTATTCCATTGTGATCAACCAATTTCAGACAGACTTTTTTTTCTTGCCGTAATAACAAAGAAAAAACTGTTACAAAGTAATAGCATTGTTATACCTCAACCTGCTGCCATTGTTGTGAGTCAACCATTGCGCTATTCATTGAAGAGAAAACAGAACGGCAGACCCTTGAAACAGACTTCTGATTTAACTTAAAAAACATGCAACGGCAACACAAACAATGGATAAGGCCCGGGCCTCGACTGGGAGCCGAGGTGGGCGGGGAGGACCGGCGGATCCATCCGCTCCCACACGCAGCAACGTTGCACACAAGTCTGGTTTAGATGCTGCTGCTCTGCTGCACCGACGACCACAGAGAACAAAGGCCTCAATTATGTCGAGTTCTACCAGGAGAGCTAAAAACAGGACCATGGGGCAGGAGGAGTAAAACCGTGGAGCGCCGGAGGAATGCAGAGCATTCAGGCTCCGTCCACACGACCCACTGTCGCTCCCCAGAACACTCTGCTGCCTGCCGCCGTCGCTGGGCTGTCCGCTTCCTCCCTGAAACAAGCCAGTGTTCCAACAGGCTCAAACAGACCACTCTTATGCCCCACTTGCACCCTAAGTGGGGGGGGACATAATTCTGCATAATTGTGTGTGCATGGTATGGTGGGGGGAGGGACTGCATGCATAATGTCTCTTGGTGTCCCATACATTATGGCAGTCTAACAAGGTGCATTCAAACTAGGAGGTTCTAACCACGTGTCGTCTAGGTAAAACCTGGTACACTTGCGGAGGTTTCCAAACTAAATAAAAGTTATTTGGTTTAACCGTCGACGTGATCAGAGAACGTATTGAGAGAATGGGTATTCCATGCATGAGTCTCGTTATCCCCGCCGTACCTCCCCAGAGGTAGCACTGATAGATCCCATTCTTCTAAGATATCATTCTCAGCTAGGATACTCTGACCCCAGTATACAACATATGAGGGTCCCTAGCCAAGCCCTATATTTGGGGGTCCTTGTCCAATGTTTAATGGTCTCCACTCAGAAACAGCAAGTACTCTTGCATTCAACAGCAGTGTTTGCTTAGAGGTGGAATCCGAGTTGTCAGAGAAGTAACCGTGTTGCAAAGAGAGGAATTTACTGCCTCACAAATATGAACAGATAACACAGTCAGCCACTGACACACAGAGAATCCTTCAGCTGCAGCAGCCACACTGCAAACAGGGAGGTACAGGAGCAGAGGTCAAGGGGGAAAGCATTCGGCCTATATCCAACCATGAATGAAAACATCTTAGAACAGATTTGGCAGACTCAAAGGGCCAACTACAGTGGAAACATTGTCCGTACTGGATTTTTCATCTCGGCCAGGGTTTCCTTGCAAGTTGTGAGATAATTTTGACACAGGTCCCTTGACGACGTCGCCCTGCATGACAACAAGTTACTGGTTTTCGCATCTTACCAAGTTTCTCCACTAGTTTCAGCATTACACCACCGATGTGGATCTCCCCGGTGACTCTCAGAGACACGTCTCTGTGGAGGTCGGTAACGTGCATCTTCAGTTCCCACGTCCCGTCGGCATAGCAACCATCGGGCATCCGAATCCCGTCCAGCGCCATCCTGTCAACCTGAACAACGGTCAGGGGGAAAAGAGGGGCAGAGTCAGACTTCTGTCACAATGACAAGAAGGATAACTTAAACCTGTTGACCTTTTCCCCCAAAGACAAAATCTGATGCACTTGTATGTGCTGTAAGCCTGTTGGGTGTCAATGCCATTCACATTTGAAACCACTTTGTTTCAAGTTGTTTTATTTGTCACATATAATGTACATTACAGAGAAATGCTTGGTTCTGTATGAAGCACAATCTCAGGGGTTCATACAGAACCAATCATTTCTCTGTAATGTACATTATGTGACAAATAAAACAAAACTTGAAACAAAGTGCTTCATACAGTAAAAAGTAAAAAGAATAAAGGCCAAGCACTATACAAAATATACAAACTACAAAAGTACAAAGTGAAGTACAAAATGCAAACAATAAAGTACAAATACAAAAATACAATAATGAGGTTTGCTAGCCCGATACATTATTGTCGCCTATGTCATGGCAATAGTTTGTTCTTAGTTGGAATACCGGGTGTAATTGCAGTGAGAAAGTTGCAATGTATCGTGCAACTCGTTTGATCGAAGAGTGTCAACAGTGACCACCTAGTGATCAAAACAGCACGATCGATACATAAACGGGACAAAGGGTAAAGGCCTGGTGCTAAGTTCAACTGTATGGACGTGCCCGTGTATACCGTCGGCAAATGTGCTTGTTCACCTGTTGAGATCTAACGGTAAATGCACTCTTACAAATAGGCAAAGAGGTGAATTACGTAAGCAGTGCCATACAAGAACTCCTGAGTGCACACTCGTCATTCAAAGAGTATGCATTTTAAAGTGTGGGTAAAATGGCAAACCACGCGTCTCCTTGTGTCAAATATATATCAATTTAAGTATACGTTGACTTTAGTTGTTTATAATATACAACCGCGATATAAAAATACAATGTTTTCATATTTCATAGCGCAAAGCATTGAGGAACGAAAATTAAAACCCGTCCACTCACCTTCACAAATACACCAACCTGAGGACAAAAACCACGAACACTTTCGACGTTAGGCTAATCGACAACTTTCCCCCCTTTTTAAATCATGTATAACTGTGTTTAAAAGGGAAAAAATCCCGAAGAACTCGTTGAAGTAGTGAAGTATCCCAAACTGTTTCCTCGGGCTTCGGCTAATGGAGTCCCTCTTTCTCTCCCTCCCTCTTTCCAGTCACGTCACTCCTACAATCCCACTGTTCCTTTCACACCGTGCGCGATGTCCGTGCGTCACATCAGAAGCCTTATGAATAAAGAAATAGCAGCCTATGTGACGGGAGCTCTCAGGGGTCGCGGGGTGGATTCCCTGTGCCCGCCACATAGGCTGCTATTTCTTTATTCATAAAGGAGAAATAGCAGCCTATATAATATATAATAATAAAGAAATAGCAGCCTATGTGACGGGCACATGCAGGGACCAGAGAGGTCGCTGGGTGGATGTTCCCGTCACATAGCCTGCTATTTCTTTATTCATAAAAAAAAAAAAAATAGCAGCCTATAATATATAATAAAGAAATAGCCTATAATAAAGAAATAGCAGCCTATGTGACGGGCACACAGGGACCAGAGAGGTCGCGGGGTGGATTCCCTGGCTGTGCCCCGGCCGTCACATAGGCTGCTATTTCTTTATTCATATGCTTGCACCTCATGGTACCAAAGCACCTCAAAGGCGCTAAAAACTAAATTACAAACATCTCAAAACAAACTGGTCAGACTACTGCTTGACCTTACTCCTAGAACCCACCTCACCCCTGCCCACTTTGACAACCTAGGATGGCTTATAGAGTAGACGACAGAGTACAGCAACTTGCAATGGGCCTGGTCTACAAGATACACTACACGACCAAGGTACCTATGATGTACATGTCAAAATACTTCCCAAAGGTCAGTGAATACCACGATCACAACACCAGAGGGAGCGCCACAAATCATGTTAAATCCAGATTCGGCTCAAACAAGCAGTGTTAATTTTGTCAACTAAAATGATGACAAAAGATGTTCGTCAACGAAGATTTTTTTCACGTCACGTTATTGAAGACCTTGTGACGCTAACGAGACTAAATAGTTTATTAAATATCGTTGACCACAACTGAGGACACAAAAATGTAATTTACAAAAAACCAGGACGAAATTTCTCTTCATGTATGTTGATATTGTTGACTAAAACAAGACGAGACAAAATAATTATAACTTTTCTTAATGCCATTGTCCCGAGTCAGAGCTAGTTTTAGCTTAACGTTACCTTGGCTAAAGTTGGGACTATTCATAATCCAGCTGCAGACCTGCAAGCAAAGTACAGCAAGTTGGCAAAGGAGTATTCCAAGGTAAATCACTTTTTCACCAGTAACGTTACATTGTTTGTATTTCCATCTAGCTTGCGTTAACTAGTGGCTAACCTAGCTCACGCTAATGTGGCTAACTGATCGACCTCTCGCACACAATTAATGACATGTTGCGGACAGCCATACCGGTGACAATGTTTAGCTTTTAGTG
This sequence comes from Notolepis coatsorum, assembly GCF_963971535.1. Lineage (NCBI taxonomy): Eukaryota > Metazoa > Chordata > Actinopteri > Aulopiformes > Paralepididae > Notolepis > Notolepis coatsorum. The sequence goes on from NC_140167.1 coordinate 56,180,142, forward strand.
CCAAATGATAAGTCTGAGTCTGAGGCAGAGTCTCAAAAGAGAATGTTGAATATTTATTGTGCATTAAAAATCACAACAGAGCCTCTGCTACTAGCCAACCTGAACGGAGCCTTCTGGAAGCAAGTGCAACAGCGTATAATGTCTGTGTGGAACCAATGTGCCAACAACCTTTCCGTGGGTGAAGCATATAGTTGAGCATAGTTGTCATTTAATGATACTAATACTAATCTATACAATCACCTGTTGTTGAATAAATACCATTACTTTCTAGTTATTACTAAAAAAAACAGTATATATAAAACAGTAGCTGTAAAAAAGAAAAGAAAAAAAAAGTTTTATAATTTATATAATATAAAAAAAAATTAGTACATTAACTAAAAATAGACAAACATTTCATCCGTTTTCGTCGACAAAATCTAGACTAAAACAAAAAAGACAAAATTGAGACAAAAACTGACTAAGACTAAAATGCTCAGAAAACCTTAGATAAAGACAGTACAGACAATGAAGATGGAGATATTCAAGAGGGAAATGATGATATCAGGAAGAGAGATGGTGAAGAAGTGGAGGAAAGAGAAAATGCAGATGATTATATGGAGAGAAATGATGAAGGAGTTGAGGAAAGAGAGAATGCAGATCATGCTAAGGAGAGAAATGATGATGAAGACGGTCATGGAGATGCTAAAGAAAGCGAGGATGAAAATGATGATAGGGAGAGAAATTATTAAAACGACAAATAACTTGAATGCTCTCCTGTTGCCATTAAAATATCCCACTGATCCAGCCAGTATCCAGGTACAATATATTAAGTTTAATGGAGAGAATGGGGAAGAGAGGGGGGAGGGAGATAGAGATAGAGGAGAGGACATGATGAGCGAAAGAGAGGAGAGGACATGAGGAGAGAAGGAGAGGACAGGAGGAGAGAAGGGGAGTACAGGAGGACAGAAGGAGAGGGCAGGAGGAGAGAAGGAGAGGACATGAGGAGAGAAGGGGAGAGAAGGAGAGAAAGGAAGAAGCTCAACGGCACTCAAATGAACTTCAACTGTTAAACTGTTTTATATCCTGTAAAATATATGTTGTAAATAGCTTTTAAAGAATAGGTTCACTATTTTTCAACCCAGACCATATTAAAATGCTGTTTCCCAAATATTTATATTCCTCACTGATATCTTTAGCATTGAGAAATGTACCACTGCAGCAATGGTTTAGGGCAGGCCTTCAAACACCACAATAATCTACTTTTCAAACACCATGACAATGAGGTGAAATACAATTTTTAAAGGTGTATTGTTCCCTGTGTGTTTTTATCATAGAGGTGTGGTTATACTATTAATCTGGATTGTCTATGTTATTCTAATGTTAATCTTAATCAAGGATGAAGACTATTTCACCATACATGACGCATCATAGCTTTTTGCTCACTGATGGCCCATGTTGTGCAGTAGTTGCCCTTTTTTTCTTTTCGCCCCTGCCCTTCAAACAGCCACTGTTCTGATGTGACGCACGGAAATCGCTCACTATATACAGGGTATATTTAGTTCCCCTGTCTTTTGCCCCTTTGTTAGTGGCCCCCAGTGGTAAAAGCAGATCATTAGAGGGCTGTATGTTAGGCGCAAGGTTAATAAACTATAAAGCTCAGGGACTGTGTGAACAGAGTATATGGCAGACAAATGGCTGTTTTATTCCATATTTTCTTCAAACTGCACTACTCCCAGAGGAGCAATTCAACAGTTTAGGGAAGGGGAAAAGACCAATGACATAAAGATCGCTAGCTGCCTTTTATGGAAATAGTAGGGAGCCTGCATCCGGGGACCGCTATGGGGGTCTTTTGCCTTAGGATTAGGAATGACACACAATTAGTTATTTAGAAAGCTTTCTTAACTATATTACTTTCACTTCCACTCATTGATACTTTACTGCAAAGCCCCTTCGATGATTATATATGCTGAATGTGCTCATTCAAAATATTATCACATTTGATCATAGACTCTTATGTATAAGAAGCCTCAGTTTTTAATTGATGAGTAAGTTATTAGCCGGCGATAGATAGACCTTGCTGATGGAAAATAGTCTTACTCGCTTATCAACATTCAAATTCATAGGATAATATGGTGCATTTTCATTCAGTGTTTATGTTACATGGTCAGAGTGAAATATATAAGTCTCCAATGAAATAAGTATAAGCAGGACTGAAGCCATTAGCGTTGCATCACAGGAGGGGCTATACTAATTAGGCCCTTTTGCTTAGGCAGATAACTTATAATAACTTTCCTCCAATTACATAATAGGTTTGTGAAACAATTTGGCAGCTAAAATCCTTTTCCAGCCTAGTAGGCCAAATATAACTCATTGTAATCTTGCAGGAGTTCAACAACACAACATGTGCCAAAAATGAGAAATGTCTTGAGTAGAGCTATAGTTAAAGGACAATATACAAATAAATCACCCTCATCTGTGAATACACCACGGATGGTAATCACTGTAAACAAGGGAATGACATATCATCACTGTGTGGAATTTCACAGCGGTCTTCTTCACACAGAATGAGGAAAAACACCAGTGACCTATACTATTTTTTTTCTCTCCCCCTCTCTCTCTCTCCAGACTCCAGTCTCTTTACACACCAAATCTTCACCAGTGGACTGTGACCCCACACAACGAACAATATGTTAATGTGCACTGCATACCAAGCTCATATAATGACAAGTTTGGCTAATGTATATGCTGCCGTCTCCCCTTTCCATTACATCTGCCTCTCTGCACAGCAGCGAGGAGCACCCATGAATCATCAGGGGTTCCTGGCTCTGTCCCGCTGGCGCAACGCTCAAACAAGCTCCTGCCTCAAGAGCTCCAAGCTCCAGCTCAGGAATTTTGGCCTACAGACCATGGTCTGCATCAAAGCGATTTATAACCTCTCTCCCTGCTGCTCTGACCCCATCGTCAGTGTCTGGCAGGCGAACCCATTGCCTTTTATAGGCCGTGTTTTAATTGCAGGGTAAACATTTGACTCAGTCAGATGCGGAGATAGGGGGGTGAGGAGGAGAGATGTGGAGAGGTGGTGGGCGTTGAGGAAGCCTACCAGAGGTTTATACTAGCCAGATAGTCTGCGTATTTGTGTGCTTGAGTGTGTGCCTGTGGGTGTCAAGAGTAGCATAGCCTCAAGGAACCTCTCTGGAGTTTACAGTCAACTGGTTTAAGATGCTCTTAATCGATGCTGCTGCCTGCAGTAGTGTGTGGGCAGGCACCAATATCATGACACTTCACTTTCTTAGACTTTATGCCCGTTTAATCTACGTGGCTACAAAGTCGAGCACACAAATGATCACAATTGAGTGTATGGATAGTTGTCACTCTAATTAGCCAATTATCTACATAGACAGTAAAAGGAAATAGGCATGGAGAATAATAGTCCCCGAGCAGCAGATGGTTGCTCCAGTATTTCCTTTTGGTGACTGCCCTCTCCTGGTCAAATACGGAACGGCAGGTTTCTAATCCATTGTTAAATACGCATCGCTTCTGTCTAACTTTAGTTTTAACTGGTCCCATCTGCAAGTCTGGCTCGTCCATATGTTGCCCAATAACTGCATTAAATCCCTAGCAACCCACATCGGGAACGATGACTGCAAGTAAATTACAACAAGGTCTATTCATAAGCGATCAATCAGCCTTTGTCATCATTCGTGTTGTGGTGTGCCTCGGAAAGAATTTGATCCAAGTCGCAGTGGAACAAATAGCTCCATTGTACTCCAAAATCAGGCTGGAAACAAGTCATCTTCCTACTAAGATATTAACGACGAGTTGTGTGATAGTAAAGGGTTAACCTTCTGTCGTGTGGCAATGAAAGGGTTAACCTTCTGTGAATTGTCGCAGTGAAAGGGTTAACCGGGTTGGTAGTGTGGCAGTGAAAGGGTTAAGGGGCTATCTTCTGTCCCCCTCACCTCCTCGTCTAGGAGGCTACACATGACTCCAGACATTTCTCTGCGTCTGTACGACACGGCTGGGATAACTCAACCAATTTTAGCTCAACCAATAAAGCATTATACAACGTATCCAAAAAGAAATAAATCTTTTAATAAAAGGAAATAAATACAGTGAATCGGATGGCAGTTTGAATCTATTACAGGCATGGGGTTATTGCACAGCTATAGGGACATACAGACAAACGCTTTTCCAGCACATCCTTTCAAAGTTTTAAAGTAACAGTCATATCGGGATAAAAAAAAAATTGAGTTAATCCACTGCTAGTTATTTCTGTTAAGGAGCTCGTCTCCAAAAGTGAATCCTGGTGGAATAGATGGGGGTTCTGAACATTCAAAGGGTTAAACTGCAAACACACAAGTGATGGCACACATTATCACTTGTACCTTCTCATGACTTCACTTTTACTCTGAACAAGAATGGTGAATCTAGACAACACATTACAACACAAGGCATTTCCCTGAAGTTTGTGACATTTAACTTTTAACAAAGACGACATGTCCCCATCAACATTTCAAAAACAGATCAGTTCTGTGGATACTCAATACAATCAAAAATAAAATCCCAATGTGTTTTAGATGTTTCCCCCACTTCTGTTCTTCCAGTTCAGAGTTGTAGTTAAAATGATTAGTGAACAACACGGTTGACATTCTGTGCTTTGATGCAAACGGGCAACTTTCACACAAACCTTTTATCATCAAACGTACATCTGTAATCACAAATGCTGATGAAAATATCCTTGTTGAATAGTCTGTCTTGTATCCCTATTTGGCACAAGGAAATGATAAAAGAAGGAGGGGTCATCACGTCAGTCACGTAGGTGCCAAGTGTGGAAACGTTCAGTTCGACCGAAATTGAGTTGAATGGGACCATCTCCTCGGAATTTAAAGAGGTTATTACCTCGGATGTCAGAATAATCGACAATTTGTTTAATTGTTAACTAGCTAATGTTTGATATATTGGTTGAAGTAAATTTCATCAGATAGCTGGTATATTTAGAATTGTAAACAGGCTTCAATATAACTGGCACCAAAGTCTGAACAACAAGCACTACATAGAACGCTGGAATTCTGACATGATGACCCTTCCTTCTTTTATAGTTTCCTTGATTTGGCCCTATAAGCTGTGTCCACACCCAGCCAATGACGTTTCAACATGCAGAGGCATCAGTGGTTTTTCTCTGTAACAATGCAATAGGGATGTGCGGATTATAAGGCCAGTCACATGCCTGCCTTCTTGGAACAAGTTATAATGAAAAAGGAGTTTACAATCCACGGCCTCTGATGGGCCAGTGCCATGTAACGCACATTCAGCAGACGGGACAAACAGAAGCAACGATGGGCCGATTCTAAAGCACTTGTGCAATTCATAGCCGATGAGTATGTGCGATCTCACTTCTCCTCGTTTCATCAAGGCACACATCTGGTCCTCTAAAGCAGCGGTTCCCAACCTTTCCTTTGTGTGTCAAGGACCCCCAAATCTATACAGGAGTCAAAGGACCTCAGTTTGATAACATTTTGTCTCAAGGACCCCCATCTGAGAAGATCCTGGTTGTCAAGATATTATTACGTCCAGAATTCCATAGTTGTCAAATCTATACTGTAGATGAAGAGAGAACGTGAGACCGATGCTCAGAATAGTCACCGTTATATATTCTGAAGTTACAAATATTCCCCATTTCTCTGGGGATCCCCATGGAAGTTCAGGTTGAGAAACGCTGCTCTTAAAAAGGTTGGTTGTTCTGGGTCTGCTTCAAACAGTGAGCCCTCTCTCATACGCCAACAGATACACATGCATTACATCTGGTAGGTGCAATAAGTAGCAATAACTGGAGCCCAGTCAGCGGTGGCCCACTCTGCAGCCCTTGGTTGATTGTAACATAGTAAAGCAGTAGTTTGCGTCACAGCAAACAAGACAACGGTCTGGTAATGATAATAACAATACACTACACACGTAATAAATTCTGACACATAATAATAATAATTTGAGGTTAGTTCCATTTCATTATCCATCACAATAGTCTTATAAAAAGATTTCATAGAAAAAAAAAAAAAAAAATCAACAGACAAGCTGGAGTAGTTTAAATTCTAGTCATTAGATGTGTTGGCACAGTCTTATACAATAGCCTGGTGTCCAGAGACCCTCTGTTTACCGTTAACGTGACACCATGCAAAACGAGGGAGTTTCATAACTTCTCAGGTGAGCCACGAACAAAATGGCATAATCATTCCTTGTGGTTTTTTTTCTTTTTGGAAAGGACTATAGATTAAAAAAGAAAAAAAACCTAATGTCTGTTATCAATGGGAAAATGCCCTTATAATGCGACATCCTCTCTCCATTCTAACTTCTTCAATTCGAACGGATAGTTATGTAGGAAACTAGACACATCGCAGGATATATTTGGCCACCTGGTTGAATCCCATTTACCAAGACGAGATCCAAATTGATACTCAAGACTGGATTAAAAAGTCATGAAAAAATAATATTTTTTTCCTTTTTTATAGAAAAGATACATCTATAACGTTTTTGTTGTTTTAATATTATTAGTCTCATGTGGATATCAGTGTAAACATGTTAGCACCAGAAGGTCTCTCCATTAACCTCAGCATTGAGCAGCATGGGAACGCGCTCTTCGGTGGAGTCAATGCTCTGAGTGACAGCGACCTTGTCCAATAACTGAATAGAAGATTTGATTGGACATTCAGATTCAGGAGGCTTGTTAGACAACCATCTGGATGGAGACAATTTAACATGCATTCATGTTTAGATTCATAAATCGCTCTGTAAGAAAATAAGTTTATATTCCATAGCCTTCTACTGGGGCTTATGTACGGTAATTCCTGCAAACCTAATCCGCCCCCCAGCTACAGTAGTTGGTAGTCACTTTGAGAATTGAAACTATGACAAGGTCGGACGTTGCAGCTAGACCAAGTGACACCGACTAGGGCGTGGAAAAGGAAGAAATCCCCAGTGACATCCCATAATAGTAAGGTTTGTGAAAAGGTCATGGCTGAAAACTAGAGGGGAAAAAGTTATGCTTTTTATTTCGAGTCTCAAGTGAAAATTGACCTCAATCTCAAACCCTGCCCTCTTTTCTTGATCAGCTGTTGCTTTGTCCGAGGAAATAGGTTGAGATCAGGTCAATTAAGTCTCCCGTCAAATATGGTGTCGTGCAACGTGCTAAACGTCATTGGTCTCTTGGAACTGTTGATAATGCAACCAGGTAGTTCTGCCAGCATCAATGGCATAGTGGCTGCTTTGTTGTACACATATACATGTATATATATACATGATCTATATATAAAGAAAATGGCTTTTTCTGATCTTTGAATTAGTGGGTACACTATTCTGTAATGATGACCTTTATATGAAAGTCACATCGATCAAATTGTAAAAAAAAAGAAAAAAAAAAAAGAAAGAAAGAAAACACATATTCATGTGGAATAGAAAAGCAAAACAAGGAGAAATGATTTCTTTAAATAACAAAATAACAATAAAAGGGACAATATGCCATATCATTCATCTTAGGGAAATATATTAATATTCTACATAAATAACATAATTTTTTTCTGACCCCTTGTGAAAGGTTGCATTGCGTTTGCTCGTTAAACGTTAACGTATTTTTCTAGATGTCGAAATACACACTTAAAGGGTTCCAATCTATTTGTGTAAAAACCCAACTAATCTCAGAACAATCTAACGTCTGGCTCTGGGTCCACCTCACCAGAAGAGGTGACCCGACGGAACGGAAAGAGAACCCACGGCGTCGGCAAAGGTAGATTGGCGGAGGTCCGGGTTTGTGCGTCACACAGCTCCATGGTGAGGCCCGGGTTTGTGCGTAACACAGCTCCATGGTGAAGCCCAGGTTTGTGCGTCACACAGCTCCATGGTGAGGCCCGGGTTTGTGCGTCACACAGCTCTATGGTGAAGCCCAGGTTTGTGCGTCACACAGCTCCATGGTGAAGCCCAGGTTTGTGCGTCACACAGCTCCATGGTGAAGCCCAGGTTTGTGCGTCACACAGCTCCATGGTGAAGCCCAGGTTTGTGCGTCACACAGCTCTATGGTGAAGCCCAGGTTTGTGCGTCACACAGCTCCATGGTGAGGCCCGGGTTTGTGCGTCACACAGCTCCATAGTGAAGCCCAGGTTTGTGCGTCACACAGCTCCATGGTGAAGCCCAGGTTTGTGCGTCACACAGCTCCATGGTGAGGCCCGGGTTTGTGCGTCACACAGCTCCATGGTGAGGCCCGGGTTTGTGCGTCACACAGCTCCATGGTGAGGCCCGGGTTTGTACGTCACACAGCTCTATGGTGAGGCCCGGGTTTGTACGTCACACAGCTCTATGGTGAGGCCCGGGTTTGTGCAAGGAAACTATAAAAGGAAGGGTCACTACATCACTGTGTAGCGTGTGACATTGAGTCGACATCGAGTTGAATGGGATCAGCCGACTCATCGTTTATGTTTATAACATCGAATATCAGAACCATCTGCAATTTGTTGCATTGTTAACTTGCCAACAACGTTTGATGTATTGGTTGATGTATACTTCCTCAGCTTGCATATTTAGAATTGTAATACAGGCTTCAATAGAACTGACACCAAAGTCTGGCACCAAGCAGAGCATAGAACGCTGGTACGTAGTGACCCATCCTTCTTTTATAGTTTCCTTGGGTTTGTGCGTCACACAGCTCTATGGCGAGTTTGTGAAGAGAGGTGAGAGGACTTTGGGCTGGGCTGAAGCCTGGGGTTCACGGGGGGGGGGGGGTTGCAGCAGTTCCCAAATAAAGTCCAGGCTGGAGGGTTGAAGAGAACACTCTATTCAGTCGTGTGCAGTGGACTCTTAATGTAGGTCTAGCTTCAACCACTGATTTCTACAATTCCTTGCGGTTCATAAGTATAAGCCGAGGGGTTTACTGGTCTCAGTGGTACAGGCTCCTGGTCCAACAGTGTCACCCTTGGGGTGAGCAAAGCTGTATCCATCCATTTACGGAGTAAAAAAAAAAACTAAAAGGTCTGTGTTCATTAGAGTGCAGGTCATTATGAGTTAAAGAACCTATAGAGCCAGGGAGAAAGAGTTAGGATTAGGATGCCAATCTGTGTGTGTGTGTGTGTGTGTGTGTGTGTGTGTGTGTGTGTGTGTGTGTTGGTTAGTAGACAAAGTCCCCAGTGTCATTTCAGTCGGTTTCCAGGCTGTCTTCTGGGTCCTGCGGCATCTCTCTCTGCTTGTATATGAAGGTCAACAGGAAGAGTGCTATGTCGTGCGAGCACCAATAGGCCGTGTGCGAGGTCACTGCTGACCAATAGCGGCTTTCCACCAGACCCTCTCGGAGCTCGAAGTCCATGCGTCGCTCCAGCTCCACTGCAAGACAAGACGGAGAGCGTGTCACGGTCAGAGGACTGTTCTCCATTGCTGGTATGATGCATTCCATTCCGCTTCCAAGATCTGTTCCGACCTGATTCTTGGTTGAAACCGACATAACCTAAATGCTAAATAAAGTTCATATTTCCATTTAAAAAACATCAACATCAAACCATTCAGCCATCTTGGCTAGCTAGTTAAATGTATATCAAGCTGATGAACTGAAACAATGTGCAGTGGAAGTGGTTGTATAGCTCATGAACTGACAACAGGTTGATGTTACCGTTTTGAAATGCAACTATGAACTTTTATATTAACTAGGAACTTTTATATATATAGTTTTGGTTTCTGACATTACTTCATGCCCCAGAAGTAGATTGGAACATATCGGATTTGGCACCACACTGGTCCCCCGCTGTAATATTAAACGGCAACGCTAGTAGCTACACATCACAACTGGTCAAATTAACGTTGATTGAGATTAAGCCCCTGTGGGCGACAGTATGTATACAGTATGTAATATGAAATGGTGCAATATATCCAACATTTCAACTGCTCTATGGGCACTGAAATCTCGATTAGAACATTCAAATTGTTATTTTCACTCAAAAGTTAAAGCTGCATTTGCAGAACAGATGAACCATCATAAACATGAGCATAATGGTATATGAGGCTTTTCTGTCTGACTGACTAGTTTTAAAATCAAATTCAACACGAGGGAAAGGAAGTGAACTAACATGAGGTGGCTATGATGGTAGAGTTTGATTGGGCGATGGTAGAAAGGCCGTATGCCGATTGGCTGTCTGTCCTCTTCTGCTCCTCCCCCTCACTGGCGGCCCCTCCTCCCTCCACTCCGACGGACACCGAGGCAGGCTGACTGCTGGAGCGAGAGAAACGAGAGAACAAGATACCGCCGATGCCCTTCCCTATACTGGCCGCTCCTAAACCAAGGAAAGAGCGGTGGAGAGGGTGGGAGTCAGAACGAGGAGAAGAGAGAGAGCGTAGTGATAAGTGATGGTGAGAGCATATTTAAACAACAATATTCATTAGTTCATTTAATATCTGAAATGGAGAAAAAAAATCTAAAACTAACCTTCGTACTGTCTCTACTCTACGTACTACTATCATGCACTTTTCCTGCATATATGTCTTGACTCTTTACTACTATGCACTCAACACGGCAGCACCCAAGTTTCAACACTGTTTGATGAACATCGTTACTTAGCTGAAAAAGTTGTACCCTTCCTGCTGACTTGTCGTACAGAACTTGTAAGTCGCTTTGAATAAAATAGTCAGCTAAATGACTAAATGTAAATGTAGTATTCTCATGACGTGTCTATAGACTTGTTCGCTGTATACGTCAGACTCCGTGTGCATGCGCATCCCCGGAGCAGAAAGGAACGTAATCCTGGTCAGAACGGGGCAGACTACAATATATTTGCATTTGTTAGCCATGCTAGCGATCTAAACAATCAATCCATGCCAAAGCTAGATATGTAAAAGGTGAAAGACTCACACTCACAGCCATGCTGATTTGGCTAAATTACATCCAGCCGTTTTCATTTTAAACTACTTTTAGTCAGGGGAGTGCCATGGTTTCTCCAGAGCCCTGTATATCAAAAAGCAGGGTAGCCGGACCAGCACTCTCAGGTTCAATGTTTTTAATGGCAGCCTGAATAGATAGCAGACATGTTTCGGACAATGTCCTTCTTCAGTGATATGGCTAGCAATGGAAATACATTCAAGATGGTAGTTAAATACACCTGGCAGGTAATTACATGACATGACACGGCAGGAAATGACATCACAACGCAGGTGTGCCGGTGCAATGTGACCAAAGGAATGACCTATCAAAGTAGAGTCCAATCATAAATAACCCGTTTGAGAAATTTGTCAAATCTTATATGCGCTATATTGACGATCGGTTTTTTATTTGGTCTGGTTCATCATCTGATCTTTTTGCCTTCCTTGAGTACCTGAACACCTGTAGAGAAACAATAAAGTTTACATTGAAGTTTGATATGCATAATTTACCTTTCCTCGATGTTCTGATCAAGAAAGCCCCTAATGGCATCTCATTACACACAGGTTTTTAAAAAGGAGACAGACCGTAACTCGTTCTTGCATTATTCCAGTTATCACACCCCAGCCTTGAAGAATAGTCTACTTTATAGCCAAATACTTCGTTATAAGAGAATATGTGATACTGACGATAGATTTATTGCACAAGCAGAGGTCCTCCGTGGCAGTTTCCACGAAAGAGGCTACAGTGCCGATTTGACACTCAAAGCCCTGAACAAAACCAAACGTATCGATAGGGCCACGTTGTTCACCCCCAGAAAGAAAGACAAAACAGACAAAGTATCTTTTGTGTCTACTTACAGCCCTATCACGAGAGACAGACGGAGTATTGTCAATAAACATTGGCATATTCTGCAGCCTCTTATAGGGGCAGCGTTTCAGCATTCGCCTAACTATTTTTATAAGAGACAAGCGAATCTATCTAATCTCCTAGTCAAAACTGATTTGCCCTTAAAGAAACCTTCTCATTTTATGTCCAATATCCCAGATGGGAATTTTCCCTGCCAATCCTGTGTACAGTGCCAAGGCATGATTAAAAGGTAAATTTTTCGCACATCCTAAAACGGGGAAAAATATACCAGTCAAAGGACAGATTACGTGTAATTCGTCTAATCTGGTATATTTGCTAAAATGTCCTTGTAATATTTCTTATGTGGGCAAAACAACGAGAGCCTTTAAATCAAGAATCAGTGAACACAAATGTGCTGTGAGAAATTCAGATGTCAAGTCGTCGGTAGCTCGACATTTCTCCAAGTGTAAACATACCGTCAACAATCTCAAATATATGGGACTAGAGTTAGTACTCAGGCCCGCGCGAGGTGGAGACAGACACAAGTTGCTGTTGCAACGTGAATGCTATTATATCCACCTGTTCAATTGCATCGAACCTAGAGGAATGAATGAAGAGAACGTTTTAACCGGTTTCCTCTAACCTCCTTACACCCACAGTGTTATTTCTGGTTTTATTAAAGTTGTTGTTTGTTGCTAAACAAGAGGTATGTTTCTCAAGGATGCCCAATGTATAATTTGAAACCATTTAATTAAATATGTAAAGGGCCTCAATTAGCCCTAGAAATTAATGGGCATGTTATAATATCAAGTTTCTGGTAATTTTGTTTTGTTTTGTATTGTTTATAATATAGATTGGTGTTAGATATAGATATATCTATATATATGTATAATTTATGGATTTATGATTGGACTCTACTTTGATAGGTCATTCCTTTGGTCACATTGCACCGGCACACCTGCGTTGTGATGTAATTTCCTGCCGTGTCATGTCATGTAATTACCTGCCAGGTGTATTTAACTACCATCTTGAATGTATTTCCATTGCTAGCCATATCACTTGAAGAAGGACATTGTCCGAAACATGTCTGCTATCTATTCAGGCTGCCATTAAAAACATTGAACCTGAGAGTGCTGGTCCAGCTACCCTGCTTTTTGATATACTGAACTTTATGGGATTACAGCACCCAGTGTTAGAACTTGTGAGCACGGTCTAACTTGACTATATTTCTCCAGAGCCCTGTCATATTCTTTTAGTGCAGCAGTTCGTCACATGACTCAGTTGGTATTGCCGATTGGCTCGAACACGGTATGTTTGTAAACAGGGAACAGGTCTATAGGGATGCAATGGTATGAGACTGATGGTATGATTATATGCTGCAACCATTGTGATTGGTGGATCAATAAAAGAGGGCGGGGTCAATTATCACAGTTTAACGGTATTACCATCCTTATCTATCTAGTTCTCTATTTTTGTGACATGAGAGAAAGACACATAAGCATTTTATAATGAAATAATTATAAGTGTTCCTTTTGTAGGTCTAGTGTAATTTTTTTATCCACTTTTTCTCCTCTATTTTTCTCCCATCCCGATTCCACTGTGCCAATTCTCCCCTCCCCTGTCTTGAACGTTGCTCGCATATGCCCCCCACTGGCCGGTTGTAAGGAGGATAGAAGCCTTGCATCACGTGTCCCCTCCGGTACACGAGGAGGCAGCCTGTCACATCTTTTCACCTGCCAGCACGGACTCTCATTGGCGAGGTGTAACGTGTGGGAGGCTCACACTACCCCCACCATTTCCTGTCTCTGCTGTGCAGGCGTCCCCAAACGACCTGTAGGAGTTGCTGTCCACAACGTCCAGATTACCACCCATTGACTTCCACCCGCTAATTCTGCCAATTGAATTAGTATGACGGCTGGCCCAAGCCGGAGGCGAACCCGGTGTCTCTTGCGTTGGTGACGAGTAGGGCTGTCTTAAATACTTCGAAGGTTCGAAGCTTTGTTCGATGGCACAAGCTTCGAACAAAAAATAATAATAATAGAAGTTTAAAAAATAAAATAAAAGATCTTGCGCCTCCATTCCAATGAAACGAAAGTAAGCGGTGCCTCGACTCCACCTCTCTACAACAAGCACGTGGAGATTATCTGTGTTGAAAACAACAAGGACATGTGCAGCAGACATGTCGACGAAGAAGTCATCAGACGTGTGGTTACACTTTAAAATATGCAAAGACAATGCCCAAAAAGCCGAGTGCCAGATATGCCAGAAGAAAATGGCATATCACAACTCTACAACAACTTTGTCAAATCACCTAAAAAACGTAAGTATTGTTGTACACGACGGCGACGCCACACAAAACATTAATAAGGCTATGCCTATGCTGCTATGACTAATGTGTTACCAAGTTGGCTAATTTAATTGTAATCATCTGCTTTTGTAGGTGCATTGTCTGATATAATTATAAATTATAAATTATAAATTAAAAATAATATAATTGTTTGCTTGATAGACGAAGGTTGCAACATAATTATGTAATGTCATGTCGTTGGCTGTGAGAGCAGCCCCACTGCACCCAGGCAGCGCAGCCGAGTGAAACCTTGTTGGCTGCGTCACAGTCACGAAAGGGGCTACTTAATTAATTAATCCAATCCACTTTATTTATAGAGCACATTTTAAAAACAACAAAGTTTACCAAAGTGCTGTACAAGTCCCACAACACAAGAAAAAAAAAAAAAAAAAATTATATATTTATTTTTATTAAAAAAAAAATCTCGAAGCTTCAAATTAAAATCGAAGCTCGGCCCCGAAGCTTCGATTGACAAAAAGCTTCGAAGGTCAGCCCTAGTGACGAGCGCAATGTCCGCTGCGCCACCCAGCCGCACAGGTCTAGTGTATGTTAAAAGTGAATACAAAATAAATCGGAACAATGAACACTATTTTTATCTACAAATAACATATACATAGATACTGTAGCTTCTAAAAAGCTTACAGTTAAGAAACTGATGTTTTGAAAAATTGTGAAATCAGTTATTTGCTGCAGCTCAAGGAGGTTATACCACCTGTCTCCACATGAGGGCGCCTGTGCCCCATGCTGCCACTTAAACAGCAACGGCAGTATCCATACTATGGAGAGGGGAGAGATTGCTGATATGACAATTGACCAATCTCAAGCCCCTCCCTCTTTTTTTATCCTCCAATCACAACTGTTGCAACCAAGGCAACATCCAGCAGGTCCCATTATTCTAGACATCGATACTCATGATTACTGTAGCTAATGTACTAGTGACATGACAGCCTGACTCCTGAGCCAACTCTAATGTACTAGTGACAGCCTGACTCCTGAGCCAACTGGAGCTTCAACTGGGCCAGTTAATACCAGCCAGGCAGATCTCTCTGCAAGGGAAAAGAAGAAATGGAGAAAATGGATTTAATCTAAAAGAGGTAAATATATATATATATATATATATATAAATAAAAATAAGCAATTTCCAGAATAAAAACCGAAAAACAATTCTGCTAGCCTCTGGCTCTGGGCCACTCGCTGTCTGCATCCCAGACTATCCACGGGTCGTCTGGACACATCAATGGCAATTGTGTTCAGACAGATTTCTTTAGGGAGTTTGTAAATGAAAAAGCCTTTGAGACCGGGTACAGATGGCATGCTCTGGCCCAGATACTCCTGGTCAGCTGAGTTTACTGGTTTACTGGTCCATATAACAATGTATAATAACACTGTACATACTGTATATAGATTTCTGTATATCCATACCTACTCTTATCAGTTAAACCACTGGCTAGACTGGTCTATTACCATAATGTATTCATACTACCATGGCCGCCTAGTTATAGTTGAAAGTGGGGGTGCAAGATTTTTTTTTTTTTTGCTTTTTTGGGGGTGCAAGATTATTAAGTGACAGGCAAGGGGTGGACAGATTTTTTTTTTTTTTTTAATTTAATGAACACCTGTATGTGCAATTTCCTGCAATATAGAGCCTTCAATCTTGACCAATAAAGCTGCTCTTTTCACTATAAAACTCAGTTTATATTGCAGTATGATAGCCAATTACTATAATAATAATAATAATATATTAATTAGGGATGTCCCGATCGCGTTTTTTTTATTTTGATTTTGAGTATCTGCCGATACCGATCTTTCCCGATCCGATCTTTCACATTAGTAACCAATTTGACGCATTTTTGTCAGAAACTGGCGGAGCTAGACAAGCCCCTCCGTTCACATCCCCAGCAGCAGTAGCAACAACAACAAAAACCATTCTTAAATCATGACCACGTCAACATCATGAAAGATTCACTGCGAGGGCTCTTTTAGCTAACGCTAGCTAGGCAGTAGGCACGTAGCTATACATTACAGTAGCATCACTTCACTGTCTGCCGAGCTAGCGTTGGATACCAAGCAAGCTAACATTGACTTTAAAGCCAGCACTAGCTAATGGTTAGGTAATGCTAACGCTATAGCTGCAAGGTAGCTCATATATTGACACTATCAATAGCCCCAGTCGAGCGCGGCGGCTCGCATCACCATACGAGAAATATTCTGTTTCAATCTGTTTGCGCATTTAGTATACAGTCACAGTGTTCGACTTACGTAATGAAAAGCTGACGAATAATCCTCACAAAGCGAATGTTATCCAATATCCAGGTGAACTTTCTTCATTCAAACGAGGCATTCAAAACAGCTGTTTTCGCACCAGCCACCTCCCCCATTCCTTTGCTCGCTCTAGTCACATAACGTCCGCCTTGCAAACATTGCAACTGGCTCTGGCTAACACGTTGTGGTACCATCGCATGCGCTCATGCTCTGGGGGAGGGACCGTGGGAGGCAGTTGATCAAACCATTAAAATGTGGAGGGCGGGGGGGTCACAATCTTTGGAAACTTAAAAACTCGCTATTAACCCTTTCTCTGCCACACTTATGTACATCCTTATACCATCCTCTGCCAGCTCTATTTGTCTATGGAGAAGTTCCCCTTCTTTGCAGGGCTATAACTTTTTAAATTGTATTGCTAAATTGACATTACTATGGCCCATTCAACGTCAATTATCTATCGTTTAGGATGTAGCAACGTTCTACTTTTTCATTCACATATTCATACTAAAATACGGTCTAAATATAAGTATAAATATGTTTTTATCGTTTTCTGCAGCATTCTGCAGAGCGTGATTTATAGCCCTAAATGCATTATATTGATGATCAAATACAGTTTGATAGCGATCGGCGCCAGATAAAAAATTTCAAATGTATGTGCTTCTAGAAGTTACTACTCATCATCTGATGTTGACCGGATGGGGGGGGGGGGGGTCGTTTATAATTCCGTGGCCAACGTTAGATGATTCATGTAGTGTGGGTGATATGATCATCAGAGCAGTTTGTATTGAACACGGTAATAATAAACACTGAAACTTACCCCAGTTACCTCGGGCCGTTGGGCGATGAGCGTGGAGCAAAAAGATTGCTATTATGGGATGTTGAAATATGCGATCCATTTCCAGGTTGTATAATAGTATATACGTCCAAATCATGTTGTTTATAGAGTTATTGGCAACGGATCGCTATCCATTGTGTCGAGCTCGAGTCCCGCGAGCGATAGCGAGTGGCCGGACCGAATATGGATGAGCACCAACTTCCTGCCGCTCATTTCCTGTTTGGGCGATCCGCCGATCGGCCACCAGATGGCGCTCTTGAACCGTTGGAGAGTTGAGGAGATCAACAGGGGATCTCAAGTCTCCGCGGGAGAAATATGATTGCCATCACAGATTTTTTTTGAGCGCGGTCTAACTTGACTATATACATCACAGATTTTTGAAATATTGATCTCAATGACGTGTTACGGCGTCATTGGCAGATTACGCATGGCGGAGAATGACGTGTTACGGCGTCCTTGGCGATTAAAGGGTTAAGTGTCATTGCGTATTATTAATTTGATTGAAATTACGTAGTTATGGGTTACATTTATATATTGGGGGGGGGGGGGGACATATCATATTTTTCATATGATCAAAAAGTGGGGGTGCAAAAGCACACGTTTGCTCCCCCAAGTTCAATTGTGGGGGTGCAGCTGCTCCACATTGCTCCATTGGTCAGGCGCCTATGCATACTACCACTGTATATAATAATACTGGACATACATTAGCTTAGCATATTTACTCTGTAGCTTTGTCATATATTCTCCATACCATTGACATGTTAATATTGTATACAGCAATGCATTTTACTGCTTCTTTACACACTGGGTAGAAACCAACTTCCTTTTGTTGTACTCTGTACTTGTGCAATGACAATAAATTGAATCTAGTCTAATAGACTTACTAACAAAAAGTGATTAAATAACCCAATATACTGCCTAAGAACTACATTATTGGAGCTAGATAAAAAAATACCTTCTAATTGAAATGTTGCGAAAGGATTACATCCCACTGAATTATCAGATGGTAGATACCAAACCAGAATTGACTCAATCTCAAAACTACCCGCCCTCTTTTATTGATCCCCCAATCATGACCGTTTGCCTTCCTTGAGACAGGATGAGGGTTACCCAGTATGCTGGCCTTGCCCAGGCTGGTGATGGACTCTCCATAGTAGCGTCGGGTAAGGACAGGGGAGGTGCTGGGGCTGGGGACACTCTCTGAGTCGGACGTCGGATCTTTCACCGGGTTCAGGAACGTAGGGCGGATCTCGTCGTACGGCGTGGGGTTGATGGCACTACACCTGACGGAGGGAAAACACCACAAATAATCAGCAATGAATCTAGAACAAGATTATATTGTTATCCTGATAACCACATGTTAAGTGTACAGGCCAGGAGCCTACCATGGTTTTCAAGACACTTGTATAGCAACGTGTGGAAAGTGGAAACCATTGTAATGTTGCCATGTAATCATTGTGATATTACCAGAGACACTATAGTACTTGCTACAAAGCAAACATATTGTTTTAGCTAGAGTAAAATGTGTTTTAGGTACCGTAGAGCCGACTGTATTTTGAGGTGAAAGGAGTTTTAAATGCGTTAAAAATTAATAACAATATCAGCAGTGAGTGGTCGCCATGGTAACTAAGGACTCTTGTAGCAGAAACCACTGGTGGCAGCATGTGTAGAAGAGGTCAGGTCTTGTTAGTTGCCATTGTCAAGATAGCGGCAGAGTGAGCAGACTTCTCTTGAGACTTGAAGACCACAGGTTCTTACCAGTCAGTGTATCTGTTGTTATTATGGGATGTTATGAAGGACACATGTTCTTACCAGTGTATCTGATGTTATTATAGGATGTTATGAAGGACACATGTTCTTACCAGTGTATCTGATGTTATTATGGGATGTTATGAAGGACACAGGTTCTTACCAGTGTATCTGATGTTATTATGGGATGTTATGAAGGACACATGTTCTTACTGGTGTATCTGATGTTATTATGGGATGTTATGAAGGACACATGTTCTTACTGGTGTATCTGATGTTATTATAGGATGTTATGAAGGACACATGTTCTTATCTGATGTTATTATAGGATGTTATGAAGGACACATGTTCTTACCAGTGTATCTGATGTTATTATGGGATGTTATGAAGGACACATGTTCTTACCAGTGTATCTGATGTTATTATGGGATGTTATGAAGGACACATGTTCTTACCAGTGTATCTGAGCAGGAGCGACATTGCTGTAATGTTTGAGGATGAGAGGCTCCAGCCTGTAGGCCTGCAGGACGGACGCACAGACACAGACAACATCAAATCTAGGTCAAGTACATGAATTGGTACATATTTGGAATCGGTTTGCTTTGGTAGTCCAGACTGGTGGAGAGAATCATAATAGTGAAACTGTTATGAGAGTTTGCTTCAGTTTAGTTTAGCGGAACACTGCAGCTGAAGATCAACAGGAACAACACAAATGTTAAGCACATCCAACATGCGAGGTGATAGGGGTGGGGGGGGGGATCGATACACTGATGGCAAAATTGTAATATATACATACACATTTATTATAAAACTTTTTTTTTTGCTTGACAATCCCATTTTGCTGCAATAAAATTATTAGTGTGAGGTGAACAGACTGAAAACCTCATCTTATTAGATAAAACAGATTTAGTATATATATTTTTTATTGCAGATCTGGACAGTTCTTCCATTGAGGACATAATCTGCAGTTGAAAAAAGGTAATGAATCAGAATATATCAGAATATCGTATTGTGGGGCCTCTGGTGACGCCCACGCCTACTATGTGAGCAAGTAGTCAGAGAGGTAGGGATGTACTATAGTAACCTGTAAGAGTTCATGCTGTTTATTAGTTTACTTCGCATCAATATATGCTAAAAGATGACCGCTTTCATTCAGCCATTCATGCTGTACAGCAGTCGCTGTGAACATGTGTAGTTCTGACAGGGAGCTGAGTAAACAGGAAGTGAAGGGTAGGTGTGAAATGACGACTGAAAAACAATAGCCATTGTGTTCGCTGGGAGGAAGGCGAACAAGTTACCCACAGACGGAACAGACTGAGCTGTCAAAATCACAAGTAGAACACGTTTCTCCCGACCCCAAACAAGGACAAACATGCGGATCTCAAGCGCCACCCTCTTTTCTTGATCCTCCAATCACAACTGTTGCTTCCCAGCAACAGCTGTGATTGGAGGATCAGTAAAAAAAGAAAAAGGGCAGGGTTTGAGATAGGTCAATTGGTCTTACACAAAGTGCTTTGCCAGTTAGTCTCCACTAGGGGCAGAGTGGATATCACAAGGGAATGACTGAATTACTGACAAGAGTGAGTTAGTGACATTGCTCATAGAGGCGCTTGAGATCTAAAGACAACGGCTCTCTGAAGTATAAATCTGCCACTAAACCAGAGAGACTGACCACAGGGTCTGTGGGATGGAACACGTTGAAGAGCCTGCTGCAGATGGAGGTGGGCAGGATGTGGTCCTGGTGGCCACTGGTCCCGGGACGGATCCCTCTCAGGGCCAGGAACACAGACAGAGGAGAACCCATACAGAAGAAATTCTCCACCTGAGGCGTGGACAGACACAAAGATGAACCCGTGGTCACGGTGTGTAATACTCTGTCTTCATGAGCAAAACAAGACAACACATGAAGTCCACGGTCTTGCTGTTGTGTGAGGTCTCGTTATCATTGCACCATGCATTCGATTAGATTAGATTAAAATGTATTGTCATCATACAGCAGCGTAATTAGTACGAGTAGGTAAGGTATATGTACATATATATATATATCATCTACAGATATGTAAAAGGATTATGTGCAGGTATGTACAGACAAATGTGTATATATAGTATGTACTGTGAAACTCTGCAAGTGGTTGATATGTTTCAGTGCTATTTTCACAGAGACAAAACCCTGTATGTGTTACTGTGTTACAGATTATATTATTTATCCACCCAGAAAAGTGTTTTAGTAGTGAAGTAACTATACACGTTGCTAATATGCTGCTGTATACCTTACCTTAAATCTAAGGGCTGGGGGTACCGTTTACCATATGATGCTGTATACCTTACCTTAAATCTAAGGGCTGGGGGTACCGTTTACAATATGATGCTGTATATACCTTACCTTAAATCTAAGGGCTGGGGGTACCGTTTACAATATGATGCTGTATATACCTTACCTTAAATCTAAGGGCTGGGGGTACCATTTACAATATGATGCTGTATACCTTACCTTAAATCTAAGGGCTGGGGTACCATTTACAATATGATGCTGTATACCTTACCTTAAATCTAAGGGCTGGGGGTACCGTTTACCATATGATGCTGTATACCTTACCTTAAATCTAAGGGCTGGGGGTGCTGATGGTTTAGCGGCCTCCAGGCCCTGCAGTTGATCCTCCAGCTCTCGTAACCTGTTAAGAAAGAGACCCTCCAGTCAAACTCACAACCATCTATTCACTTGACACTCGTCTCACAGGAGGAAAACACTTCCACACATGGCATGTTCGCTTCATTAGCCTTTTTCATTGAAACCAAGGGGGCAATACTAGCAACACGCTTGCAGCTAGCTATGCGCCCCTTGGTTCCAATGAGGAACGCTAACAAAGCAAACATGCCATTTCTGGGGGAACTGAAGGACATCATCATTTGAAATCTTACATTCTGTACTTTCATAAATCTGAAAAATGACAGAGAGGGAGACTTGTTCCACATACTGCTGGGCCCCGTCCCATATCTGTAAACTCTTACCTCCAGTGAGAAGACTGTCAAGTGAAGAAAATTAACAAAATGTCAAAGTACTCCTTTATTGTACTGTGGGTCTGAGAAGCCCACGGAGACATGTCATAGTGATACTGGGCTACACAGATAAACCTCCCCAGACTCCCAGACTCCTGCCGGCCGGTCGGGGTAGGGCTGGGCGATATGGCTAAAAACGTTATCGCGATAAAATAAAATAATTTTCATATCACTCGATATCGATAATTATCGTCGATATAATTTCTGTCAAGTTTAATTAACTTTTTATGCCCGGCGCCGTTCTTCTACGCAGTAAACACGGCCCAGTGCATATATTATTATATTCCACCAGGGGGCAACCTACCGCCACTGGATCATATGCATTATAAGAATGGAACTAACACAGTTAGCCAGTCGGTGTATCCCACGACAATGTACTAACTATCACCCTAAAATACTCCGTTCCGCCCCAATACATTGCAACAACGTCCACCGCATACCCCACACTAGTCTAACCGTTACCCTCAGAATTCACGCCACACACCCACTCCGCACGTAAACTATAAAATAGCGGCGTGCAAGCTAATGATCCTAGCCAGCCTTGTTTCCAATGTACTAACTATCACCCTAAAATACTCCGTTCCGCCCCAATACATTGCAACGACGTTCACCGCGGCGCAGCATACCCCAAACTACTCTAACCGTTACCCTCAGAATTCACGCCACACACCCACTCCGCACGTAAACTATAAAATAGCGGCGTGAAAGCTAATGATCCTAGCCAGCCTTGTTTACTACCCAGAGGTGCACCGCGGGTCTCCTTTGCTGTCGTCATCTCCTTCACTGATTGGTTGTTAGTGCGCATGTGCTGATATCCAAGCTTGGAAAATCGATATATCAAAACTTTGCAACCACCTTTCATGTTTATTTCGAGGAAATAATTTATCGTGATAGTTATCGTTATCGTTTTATCGCCCAGCCCTAGGTCGGGGTCCTACCTGTTCCTGGTGAGACGCAGCTGCTCCAGCAGGTGCCGCTCCTCATAGGAGATCCAGCGGAGGTCCAGCTCCTCCTCCATGGAGTGGTGCTCCTGCAGACAGAAGCGCACCGGGTCCCAGCCCGTCATGATGTCGAAGGTAATGACGCAGCCCAGTGAGTGGGACACGATGGACACCTTGCCCCCCCTCTCTTCGAACTCGGGGTTCCGCAAGCAGAACAGGGAGTAGAGGCGGTTCAGCTCCTGGGTCAGGCCCTTGGTGATCTGGGGGGGCAATGGAGAGTCACAATGAGAGAGATACAAAGTGGTCACAGTTTCAGGTACATTTTGATATATATATAGATATTTATATTAGGGCTGTCAGTTTATCGCGTTAATTAGATTAATTAATTACACAGCAAATTATCGCGTTATGAAAATTAACTCAAAATTAATTACAAAAAAGAAAAAGAAAAATTATATATATATATTTTTTTATCTCATTCATTCCATAAGAATGTAGAATACACATTTACAGACGTTTTCTTTTTTTATATGGTCCATTTGCATGTTCTTGGTATCTGATTCTAGGGACATCTATGAATCTCAGGGAATGTATTCCCAGTGTCAGAAATACTGTGGGCTAGATCCACAAAGAATGGATTGCACGGTGCAAGGTGCACCCTTACTTACAATTCATTATGAATTGAAAATGGGGGACCCTGATGTAAACAAGACGAAAGTCTTTCTCTGGTCTGCATCCCCTTAACAATTGTGTGTATTGAGCCGTACTGTATTGTACCCATTCTGCAATCTGTTAATAACATTTTCATTCAATCAATCAATCTGCGCGGTGATTGATTGAATGAAAATTTTATTTTTAGTCAATTGTAATGAACCAAATGAGAATATCAATACATTTCTTTTTATCTTTGACTGTGAAAAACACCATGCTCAAATTGACCAGACCTGAAAAATCTAAGCAAATTAATAGATGGAAGATGATTAAACAGAAGGTTTTGTAGATACAGTACTAAATTCTGCCATCCGGACACATGCTATTTGAAATATGATTATAGAATATAGAATATCAGGCATAAAATGGTTATGCTATTAAAATGCGATTACGGTAATTAGATTAATTAATTACAAATCCTGTAATTAATTAGATAAAAAAAAATTAATCGCCTGACAGCACTAATTTATATATATATTAGGGCTATCAAAGTTAATGCTTTAATTTGAGATTCATTAAAATTATTTAAAGCATTAAAATAAATTAATCTAGATTAATCTATGGAGTGAAAAATCTTCAACATTCTGAACTTTCAGCAGTATATTTGCTTGTTCGGATAAAAGAAAGAGGTCTAGCTGAGGTTTTGTTGAACATTTGTATTTCACAGGAGAGAAACTGTATTCAAAGAAAGCTATTAAAATAGTTTGAATCTAAATATACTTTCTTTGTGTTGATTTTACATGAATTCCATGATTTTACACAAGTAAATATCTGTTACAAGCTTCGGTCTTAAGTAGAACAATGCTATTTTTTTATCTAGATTAATTACAGAAAATTGAGAGATTAATTAGTAAAAAAAATGTAATCTATTGACAGCACTAATATATATGCTTGATATATTTATATATTTGTATATATCGATACTTCGTACATCGATATCGATATAAAAAAAATTGTTTTTGCTTGACAATCCCATTTACTGCAATAAAAAATATTGGAATGAGGTGAACAGACTGAAAACGTAATCTTATTAGATAAAACAGATTATGTCTATATATGTTTATTGCAGATGGTGAAAAAAGTTTTCCGTTGGGGACATAATTAATAGTTAAAAATAATCAAGTTGTGGTGATTGTGTGTTGTGCAATTTGTTGTACATTGTTTCATGTACAATTGGCCAGTTTGTGATGCACACTAAATAACCCATTAAGCTTTCATGTGAAATCTGTGAGTACCGGTAAATTCATAATTCCTGCTTTTTGCCTTTTTATGGGCATTTCTTCTTCTTCAGTTATACAGATATCGTGATGTATCGTAGATGGAATTCCTTGCAATATATTGATTATCGCAGATATTGTGTTATTATGGCTATCGAGGGCCAAATTCATCACAGTATGGTATGCTGAGTTACTGGTATCGTCCCACCCCTAACACAGACTGCTCAACAGTCTTGAACACAGGGACATGCAGGTGCAGCTCGATAAATTAGAATATCGTGGAAAAGTAATTTTATTTCAGTAATTCAATTCAAAAAGCGAAACTCTTGTAGATTATAGATTCATTACACACAAAGTGAAATATTTCAAGCCTTTATTCGTTTTAATTTTGATGATTATGTCTTACAGCTCATGAAAGCCCAATCTTCTGTATCACCAATAAAAAATTTAAAATAGATGTATTTTTCTTTTGTATATAGAAATGTCGGCCTTCTGAAAAGCATGTTCATGTATTTTCACTCAGTATTTGGTTGGGGCTCTTTTGCACAAATTACTGCATCAATACAGCTAAATATATAGACTTTTCCACGATATTCTAATTTATTGAGCTGCACCTGTATGTACAATGTGTGTGTGTCACCTCGTCTCGGTAAAGAGGGCTGGTGTAGTACATGATGTCCATGGCGCTGCTGTTGAGAAGGTCTCTCAGTCCTCTCACTTTGTCCGGGGTGATGGAGTCCACGGTATCTATGGAAACACACCGCCCATATAATTAAGACGCCATACAATTTTCATTTAGCATATTAAGTCAGGAGAAATCAAACACTTAAAATGAGGGGAAAAAAGCTTTTCTTTATTTTTATTTAATACTTATGGAGTATTAAAGGTCCCATGTCTTATAAATAGCCTTTTCCAGTGTTTAGCATTGTTTTCTAGCAATGTGGGGTTGTATCAATGGGGTCTGTGTCTCTAATTCTCATTTTGGCTCATCAGTCCAGTCTCGATGTCACGAGATCCTCCCCCACTGAACTAAGCTATTCTGATTTGACTGTTTTGCTGACGTGAATAAGGCACTGATCTGCATATCTCAGCCCACAATCAACAATTCGCTCAACAACAGAGAGGTGCAGACAGAGAGAGAGCAGAGAACGAGTGAGCGAGAGAGGGAGAAAGAGAGAGAGAGAGAGGGATACGGAGCATTTTACACACACTCCGGACTGCGTGTGTGTGGGGAAACACACACGCAGTCGGGACGCATCTCTCCTCTCTCTCTCTCTCCCCCTCGAGTCGTCTCGGAGCATTTACACACATTCCCGACTGCGTGTGTGTGTGGGGAAACACGAGCGCGCCCTCTCTGAGCATCTCTCCTCGCCCTCTCTCGCTCGTTCTCTGCTCTCTCTCTGTCGGCACTCGCGTCACGTCAACCTGTTGCAAAATATCATAGCGCACACGCACACTCCCACGCGTATTCCGATCTGTGCAATAATATTCACGGGGTATATATTGTTATTTGAAACAAGTTACCAATGCATTGTCCCATGGGATTATGCCCCCCTGCGGCGAAATTAATTAGTCTCCCCCTCTATCTCTCTCTGTCTGCCAGTGCAGACTGTGGGTAACTGTCACTCAAAGCGCTTTTTGAGAGTATGGGCGGAGCCCAGCCAAAAACAGCTTGAAATCTTAAAGTGGAAAAATGCTGCTTTAGAGTACTTGATTAGAAATACAAAACAATGCATATATAAAAAAAATAAAAAAGAATTACAGATGTGTTCCATAGACTCACAGGAATTGTGTAAAATTGCCCAAATAGTGAAAGGAATAGCAAAACATGGGACCTTTAAAAAAGATTTGGATACAATTTCAGGACTAGACTGTCATCCATCACAGAAGAGCACACGCTAATGACAGGGTATTGGAGTTATAGAGTAAGAGTTGACTCATTGCTTTGCCGTTTCAAAACCCCTGACCTAAATGTCTCTTTTACACCGTCACCACGGAGAGGCTACAGGCAGCGAATGACAAAAGCGGTTTGCTCAGCTACAATGACTAGCATAGGACTTATCGGGACACGGAAAAGTTGTATAAAAGGCCCTATTATACTGTGACACATCAGGAACAAAGCATACTGTCCTCTACTAAAGTTACTTATGAGACAGATAAACACACACACACACACCTCAGACTTTACCAAGATACGATACAATTTCCATTCTTAGAAATATCAAAACATTTTGTTATTCAATTCAGTACCATGATACGAGATATATTGTGATACATTTAACTCAATCATGACAAACACTTGAACCGAAAACCTGAAGAACCATTCTTTGAATCTGGACAAAAGCCGTCTTTGTTGCATTTGTTTTATGATAAATTAATTGAGACTGATCTGAATCCATGTATGTACAGTCCGTCGATTGAATCGTTGCCTTTTGAATCAATATATCGTTACACACACACACGCACACTAACCTCCATCAAGAGCCAGTTTGGAGCGCCACTCGACAGGCAGAAACTCCACATGCTCTGCATTGTGCTCTGAAAAGTGCTTCTCCTCCATCTTCCTCACCGCTTCCCTCAGCCTGCAGACACACAGAAACGACACCAAGGATTATAGAGTTTATATATACATGCCATGCTTTCTTGCACCCTAATGTCCATTGTATTCAATGTGTTTTGTTCAATGTGTAACACGTGCTCCCAAGAACAACAAGAAGATAAAAACACCTCACCAGTGTGGAACACAGAGGCCTGCATGGCGTGTGATGAGACACAATATATCACATCAGCACACAGATCTTCCCTTCCCCGCGGATGTGGAGAAGTTGATCGTTCTAGTGCAGGGCTGACACCACAAGCTTCTAACTTGAGTTAATGTAGCCCAACTGATAAATGATTCCCTTCTGAAAAGTCACTTAGGAGCATTAGGCACGACCCGTCTCGACACCCATGAAAATAGGCACCTAGCCCACTTGGAAATAGGCATCAATAAAGGAATCTGAACTAGCTCACTTTAAAATAGGCATCTTGCATCTTTCCAGACAGTAAAGGACGCAGCCTGTCTATTGGCCCTCACTGCATACAAATATGGATTGTCCAATCTTTTTGTACTGCTTTTGGAACAAGAGAACAAGGGCATAGTGTTGTACATGTGAAGCAAACTAGTCTCACACAAGGTGCAATGCCTGTGAGCACCCACCAGGCAGAGTGGTTAACGGTGAATGTGCGAGTGAATGAATGTGAGAGTGACATTGTCAGTCATAGAGGTGCTGTGCATCTATAAACAAATTATATTCCCTGTATTTGTGAGGTCTCCGTCTTAACTCTTTATATTTTAAACTTTTCAAATATTCTAAATTAAACAAAATATATATATGACTGGACCTACAGTATGCAGAATCTCTTTCCCATGAATTGTACAGGGAAAGGGTTTCGCTTCAAGCCAAATTTAATCTCCTTTCTACATTGGAAACAACTAATTTGATCACGCGGTCACACCAATCAATAGGATATTAATGATGTATTCAAATACTTGTATTCAGATTTGTATTCTTCAGGATCACTAGGAGATTCCGAATTGATCAATAAATGTTATGATAATTTAAATATACCTTCCATTAGGCAAGAACATAATGTTCAGCTTGAAAGAGCTATTACCTTAGAAGAAATACATCAATAATCTCTTAAAAGCAGTGCTCAAAAGCCCCAGGACCCGATGGCTATATATCTGAATTTTACAAGTAATCTCCCATTTTACTTAGTGTTTAACTCATTCAGCGCCATACCCGAGTAAAGTCGGGTTATCTCGCCAGCGGTTGAGCACCATACCCGAGTATAGTCGGGTTTTGGCAGTTTTTTATTTTATAATTTTTTTTTATTCATTACAGGCTCACGGACCTCGGTGTTACCATAGGAAATCATTCTGAGACCCAGAGAGTGCAATACCGGCCGAATCCTACTAGGTGGCAGTATCGCCCACCCTTTGAAACCTTATTTCACACTGAGTCACATCTAATGTCGTCTGGGCGGAGAATTTCGACCCAGCCAAGTAAATCGCTTCATCCGAGCACTTCGAAACGCATTCAGCACACTTGAGGCATATCTTGTGCCACTTCATGTCAGGGACCCGATCGACATCAATACTGGAAATCGCGATCAGACAATTGGAATATCCTTTTTGGAATAACCCCGATCAAAGGTAAGGACTATCTGACGTCAATTCCACCTTGATCTCAATGATTTCATATCGATCCAGCCGATCAACATATGTAGTATTCAAAACGAATGCTGTTGCTGATTGATTGAAAACTTTATTAACAGATTGCAGAATGGGTACAATACAGTACAGCTCAATACACACAATTGTTAAGGGGATTCAGACCAGAGAAAGACTTTCGTCTTGTTTACATCAGGGTCCCCCATTTTCCATTCATCATAACATATATGACATACATGACAGTACTGCTACATCTTTTTTTTGTATCTACTTTTTCTCCCCATTTTCTATTTTTCTCCCTTCCCCAATTTCGTATTGTCCAATTCTACCCTCCCCTGTCTCGAACGCTGTTAGGCCATGCCTCCCACAAGCCGGCTGCAATGTGGACGAAGCCTTGCATCACGTGTCCCCTCCGGTACTCGAGGAGGCAGCAGTCGCATCTTTTCACCTGCACAGCGCGATCTCTCAGCGGCGAGGGTCTGCGTGGGAGGGACACGCCGCCCCCGTCGCTTCCTGATTCTACTGTGCAGGCGCACCAATCGACCTGTAGGAGTCGCTGTCCACAACGTCCGATCCCCACCCACCAGCTTCCCACCCCCTAATACTGCCAATTGTATTAGTATGAACGACCAGCCAAGCTGGTAGCAACGTCGAGAGCTGGGCTTGAACCCAGCATCTCCTGCGTTGGTGGCGAGCGCCTTGCCCACTGCGCCACCTAGTCGCCCACAGTACTGCTACATCTATACATTTATGACATACCAGATTTACAAATACAGTACTGTTTGTGATACAAAAAGAGTCTAAAAAAGAGAGTACCATATACATTTGACGTAGAAACTGTACATTGGAGGTTGGGTAGATGGGGTGGGGGAAACTGTACAACTTTACAAGCAAAACTGTACATTGGAATATCGACAAAACCTTACTTGGTCCCAAGAAGAGGGTCTCGTGTATTATTGGGTTAGGACATTTACAGGGGCCAGTTTCGAATTCCAGTCTCCCGTAGGTGCTCTTTGAGAGTGGTTTTAAAGTGGGTAGTGATTCACATTCCTTTACAGCTTTGGGTAGGGCGTTCCACATTGATGTGGCATAATTGCTAAACGTGTTTAGTCCCTTGTTTGAGCTGAATCTGGGTTTAACATGATTTGTGGAGCTTCCTCTGGTGTTGTGGTCGTGGTATTCACTGACCTTTGGGAAGTATTTTGACATGTACATGGGTACCTTAGTCGTGTACTGCAGGGGTTCCCAAACTTTTTCAGCTCGAGACCCAAAAGAGAAATTTTATGTTTCCCCCGGGACCCAAACGTACAAAAATACATCATGAATTGCCATAACATACATTTATAAACTACTGATAAAGAACACAACAAACCATGAATTTAAAATGTATATGAAATGTATTTATTTCATTATAAAAGTACATCACAGCAATAATCAAATTTGCTGAGTGTAATGTTAAGTTTCTCACCACCTCGTAAAATATGTACATACAATTTTGTAACACTTTTAAATTACCAAACATGTTCTACTCTCCTTTCTATTTATCACCCTTTTTCAACTCTCCATTTCTTACCCCCTCCCTCTGTCCCTCAACCTTAAACCCCAACATTGAGCAACATTCTGATACATTTTTACTGACTTATTTAAAAATTCTACTGACCTGACATGCTAGAAGGGGTATAATATTTCATCTATGGCACAATGAAATCTAATGAGGTATGTGGCTGGTTGAAGTTTTCAACCAGCAGATCTATTCTGGGCTTAGTTTTTGAAAGTGCTATTCTGAGGTCATGCTGAGCATTAGTCTGTTTCTGTATTTGTTTTTCAGGTATGCTAGAGTAGAAAACTCAGATTCACATAAGTATGTGGTGCCAAACTGAATCAACACATCTACAGCTTTTTTTTATATGTTATATATAAAATAAAATAAAATTTTATATATATATAAAAAATTATTTTAGTTGGCGGTCAGGTGGCGTAACGGAAATGTTTTTTTTTTTAACAACAGATGTATGTTTAATTATTTTGCAGCAATTATTTGTCATTGCGGCCATCTTTAGTGTTACATCCCCTCACACTCCAGTTCTCAGGCTGCAGCTGGTTTAAAAGCGAAAGTAAACCGGCTTCTCTGCTGGCTGTGGCTCCAGGGGAGTTGAACAGTTCTGGCTCTGCGAGTTTATTTTCGATCTTTTGGCGCTTTTTTGGTGGACAAACCACCGCACATGTGCACCGTGACTCGTGACTGGAGTCTAGTTCTGCTAGCACACATAGCCTAGTGTACAGACGGTTTCAAACTGTATTTTAAATTAGAAAGCAAACAAAATAAATGGACAAGAGAAAAATAAATCTCAATTTGGTCAGTATTGTCATTTGGACAAGCAAAGCCATTACTTTAAGTTGCAGGCAAGAAAGACAAGTCTGTCCACTGTCTCTGGTTTTAAAACTGCCCTGTTGCAGGTCACAAAAAAAAAAAAAAAAAAGAATTTCGATTTTTTTTAATTTCGATATTCGATATCGATTATTAAAATATATCGCGATATTTATCGTTATATCGCCCAGCCCTACCACACACTACGCCCTCTCAGTGAGAATCCGCGCTTGAAGAAGAAAGAAGCGGTTGATTGGGTGGACGTGTGTCGGAGGAAGCACGTGGTAGCCTCCACTCTCCCAGACCGACTGTGGGGGGTAAGTGCGCAGCGACCAGGAAGGGGATTGGGAATTGGCATAACGACTAACATTGGGATGGGAGAAAATCGGAGGGGGAAAAATATCAATACAAAAAAAAATAAAAAAAATATTTTATTTTATTGGCGACCCTTTGGTACCATGAGGTGCAAGCATAGTCGTAGTACCCTTGAATGAGTGCACCTGCCAGAGTCTTCAGGGTATTCTTGTTTACCAGAGAGGAGATCCGGTACAAGAATCTAGTTCATTGGTTGACTTTTTTTTATTACATTGGATGCCATTTTGTCACAGGAAAGATTTGCCTCTAGGATGGAACCTAGGTACGGTATGTAATTTCATCTTTCCTTCCTGTAACTGAGAAGCCGTCGGTCTTGCAGAGTTTGTTATTTGATCCGAAGAGAATGGACTCCGTTTCACCCAGGTGTAATGATAGTTTGTTATCAGCGAGCCAGGTGCAGATTCTGCAGAGTTCTGAGCTGAGGGTTTTTTCAACCTGTAAATTGTTCTTGTCAGAGACCAGCAGGGCTGAGTCATCCGCGAACAAGAACAAGTTGCAGTCACAAGCTGTGAAGCTGACGACATGTAATTTGCATAAATTAGGAACAGTAGTGGTCCTAGTATGCTTCCTTGGAACACCTACTGTGAGGGGGGGGGGGGGTGCTTATTGCTTATTCCCAGAGGAAGAGTGCTGCCGAGTGCTTCCGCATTTTCCCTGATTGGCTGCGACACGCCCCGCGGCAGGCGCGGCAGCCTCAGAGCGGAGCGGCAGAGCTTGCGGCAGAGCTTGCAGCATTATGTAGCCGTAATCCCTGATGATTTTCATTCGACGCTTAGCTCAACTGGCAGCGCTGCGGTCCTGTTGGTGACAAGTTCGAATCCCTTAAATTTTTATTTTTTTTTAACGTGCGTTAAGTTTAGGCATGTTAACTTATGGTTAAGGTTAGGCATGGTTAAGGTTAAGGTTAGGCATTGTTTCGGAGTTGGTTAAGGTTAGAAGGGTTAAGTTTAGGCGCTGTTAAGGAGCTGGTTAAGGTTAGAGTTTGTCTTAGAGCAGTGGTTCCCAAAGTCGGGGTCGCGACCCAAAGGTGGGCCGCGAGCAGCCACGGGTGGGCCGCGAGATGATTAAAAAAAAACAAAAATAAAAAAATATATTTTTTTTATTTTTATTTTTTATTTTTTTTTGTCAGGCCACTGAACTTAGAAGCAGGCCAGGACAGTGTTTCTAGTTGTATTCTAAAATTATATTCTATTGTATTCTAAAATGTGACTATATGGTTTTATATTAACTTAATAAATAAACAAAAACGCAAAATCTACTTATTTCAACGAACATTTCAAACTAAATAACAGATTATGCACATAAAACGCTGAAAACAACCGAAGCAACAATAGTATTTTAATGAGGCTATTATTATTATCATTATTATTTTGCAACAAGTTAGCCCTCTCATAAATAGCACATATAAATGAATAACTAACTTGAACTAACTTAATAGGATTGAAGTGATATTTGGCTTAAAAAATCGGTCGCCTGGCAAAAAAAAAAAAAAAAAAAACAGACGATGTGCATTGGGCCGCGGCTCTCTGACGCCTTATTTTCTGGGCCCCGGCCTGAAAAGTTTGGGAACCCCTGTCTTAGAGAATGGCAATAGACAGCCTATTTCCGTGCTGCAGCGCGAGGCAATAGACAGCCTATTTCCGCGCTGCAGCTCTCTCGCGCTGCCGTGGTCACATGGGCGTCATGGCCAATCAGAGAAAACGCGGAAGCACGCGACGCACTCTTCCGCTGGGAATAAGCTACACGCGGGGGGGATAGGGTACCGTTTACCTCCACCATCGGTTCTCTCCCCTCAAGGTAGGATTGCATCCAGCTCACTGATAACTATCAATTGCTTTTAGCTTGTCAATCAGAATGGAGTGATTGACAGTGTCGAAGGCCTTTTGTAGGTCCAGCATGACCATGCCGCAGTATTTGCCCGCGTCCACCTCTTGTTTGATGTGGTCGTTCAAATTAAATAGAGGAGGCATGTGTCAGTGGAGTGGGATGTTCTGAAGCCAGATTGGAATTCGTAGATTCGATTTTTTTCCCGCTAGGTACGACCTGTTCGTAGATAATTTTTTCCATGACTTTCAAGTCAAGTCAAGTCAAGAGTTTTATTTGTCACGGCATACAAGTATACAATGAAATGCGGGTGGTCTTGCCCGCAACGATGTGCAATACAGTAGTACAACATATAATGGAATCCAATAAACATTGTGCAATAAACAGGTAACATAGTGGGACATCACAGTATTTGTACATAGTTATTTACAGAGCATGAAGGACATGCTAGGTCCCTTGGTAGTGCAATACACTTACTATACTATTTTTAAAGTGACCTTTCCTTTGTGGCCATAAGTGTGGGCGTGTGCAGCATGAGTGAGTGCTTTCTCATGTTAAAGTGGCTGCTAGTGTGCGAGCGTGCACAGCGTGCGTGTCGTGTGTGTGCTAATGTGTGCTTGTGTGTGGAGAGTTCAGTGTTCTGTGACCCTCAGTGTTCATTGTTCAAGGCTCTGATGGCCTGGGGGAAGAAGCTGATGGCCTGGGGGAAGAAGCTTTCGAGATGGAGGTAAGAATAGAAACAGGGCGGTAGTTGCCTGGGTCCAATTTGCTGCCCTTTTTGTGCAGGGGGGGTCACTCTCGCAATTTTGAAGTCCTTGGGGACGTGTCCCTGTTTTATGGAGAGGTTTATTATGCGTGTGATGACTGGGGTGATGGCGGTCAAAGCATCAAAAAACGACCCCCCACCCCCTTTCATGCATTCATGATGAAACATAACAAACTACCGGTATACAATATTCACCACAGTATAACACGGAAACGTATACGGTAGGGATGCACCGAAATTTCTCGGCCGAAAAATGGCAAAAAATTGCCTTTCGGCTGTTGGCCGAAAGAGTTTTTTCACCGAAAATATATCACCAAAACACAACGTGTTGTTGTGATGATGTCGCGCTGTCGGGAGTCGCGCTGTTTCTACGTAAACTCTGCGCGCAACGCGTCCAATAAATGCGTCTTTAACATGCTTTATATCCTTATTTACTATATGCCGCGGTTAATCACTGAGTGATCTAATATGCATATTATTCGCGTGTTGTTGTGATGATGTCGCGCTGTCGGGAGTCGCGCTGTTTCTATGTAAACTCTGCGCGCAACGCGTCCAATAAATGCGTCTTTAACATGCTTTATATCCTTATTTACTATATGCCGCGGTTAATCACTGAGTGATCTAATATGCATATTATTCAGAGCGAGAGGGGGGGGATTGTGTTTCTCACATTGACGCTGTCTGTCTGTCGCGCGTCTACTGTGCCGAGTCAAGCGAGCACATTCAGCTGGGGACTAGAAAGGTGCGCTCAGTAGAGCAGATGTTCACTGCGCAACCAGAGAAAAGATGGAATTAATGTACTGTATGCATTCAGAAGTGCTGAATAAATGTTTTATGGACCCATAATAGTGATTATTTATTATTTAAGTTAAGTTTAGCCATAATCATATATTTTTCCATAATAACATTGGTAAAAAAAAATTCTATTCTATGAATCATTTTCGGGCTTTCGGTTTTCGGCCAACCGTTTTCTATTTTCGGTATCGGTTTCGGCCAAGAATTTCCCATTCGGTGCATCCCTAGTATACGGTACATGAAAACATTATTATTTTTCAAATGTTGGACGAGGGATAGTTACTGTCAAATGAGCCATAGTATCGTCTCCATAGCTATAGAATATAGATATAGCGTTTTTCTGTTTTGTAAAATAAAAATAAAAATACATTGTATTCATCCTCATCCATCCTCCGGCAATAACATACATACATACATACATACACACACACATACAATATATATATATATATATTTACATCTCCATGGTACTGTTATTGTTTTATGAAAGGCATGTTATCTGGCCAGCAGTGCATTATAATGGCTAGTCCTGAGTGCACATATAATATCCTTTTCTCCATTCTGTCCATACTGTGTGTGTTTGCCCTCTCTCTCCTCTCAGCCCTTAATGACCGTCAGGCGGAGAGGGATCATTATACTGCCCACTGATAGTGTCTTCGTGCACATGCCATCATAATGACTGTGCAGCGACTAGTCCTTTTTAGGCCAGTGTTAGCATGCAGGAGCAGGACACACTAAATACACAAATAGAAAAGAGAGATATATAGAGAGTGGCAGCTGTTGACTTAACAAAGTCAAACGGAAGGGTGAGATTGGGCTTTAGGTGAACTGGTTGGTCACTGGGCTGGTTAATGCAGGCTTCCACAGGTCTGCTCATGTGCATGCAGCAGGGAGCCTTAATGCTATGGTGGTGGCCTGCTGTGTTCTAGAGAACAGTCATCCCCAGCTGTCTAGGTTTAGAATTAACTACAGTAGCTATTGAGTAGCCTGGCTCAGTTAAGCCCAAATGGCTTTAATGTAGAAAAGGTTAGCAAAGTGACCGACCCCCCCCCCCCCCCCCAAAAGAATGTGGGGCTTCATTAGCTGTAGCCTGCCGTTGGTTTAGCAGAGGGCTAACATGCAAACAGAGTGACAGGAATGTCTTTGATTGTCCTAAGAAAAGAAAATCCCTAATGACAGAGGATGGTAGGAAGAGGCTATCCGGTCTGCCTCGCTCTGTCCGGCCACGCCTAAAAAGCAGCGGCCACTCTTTTATCACAGGAACGGGGGGAGTGAGGGGTGACGAGGAGAAGGAGGAGGAGGAGGAGGAGGAGGAGGAGGAGGAGGAGGAGAAGAGAGGAAAGCCATTAAGAGAGAAACAGTAGAGTAGAGAGGATGACAAGAGTGAGGGTAATGGGATGGGCTGAGATTGAATTGTTGTGTGATTTTAAGTGGTGCTTCAGACAAAGATAGCAGGGGGAGAGAGGGGGAAAGAGGATGCAGTGACAGAAAGCTCAGAGTAGGCATGGGTAATATACCGGTAGAAACCGTACACTGGTGGAAAGTTGTGCCAAGGTGTGAATTTACCCATATCGTTTCTACTGGCTGGGAACACAGGGAGCCGAGATACTAAGGTTGTACAGAAAGGGTTGTACAGCCTTATGTGTTGCACAATAGGAATACGCTGCTGGCCAGTACTAGTCATACTGTTTCCATTTATATAATACAACTCTGTACATACATCTGATTAGCACTACACTCAGTAGTACTAATTTGTACACAGTTTAACCACCTGTACATTGTATATTGCTGTTGCACTTTACTGTTACATTTGCAATCTGGTTGGATGACAAACCTCTTTTCGTTGTACTGTACTTGTGCTGTATGGTGACATTACATTTTAATCTAATCTAATATTATGTAACAGTTGCCCTGTTCCTTGATGTATATATACCATCCAAAATGCCTGCATATTTCCCAGCCCGGTCAGGGAGTTCAGCAGTGTGAGTGAGTTCCTCTGCGGGCTGAGGAAGGCCCGTGGTCAATAATCCACAGAGAGCTGAGACTGAAGCTTAGCGGTTCCCCAGCAGCGTGACCTGGTCTAAGCTGACCTGAGCCCCTGGCCGAGAGGCCCGCCGCACACCTTTCAGCACAGAGACATACCGCTTGGCCTGATCTGTACTACTGGCCACTGCACAGCTGTGGTCTTACAAATAGCTATAGTCTATTCTATACTAGAGCCGGTTAATCGACATTGGCCTATCCCAGACATATTGGTATCGGCCGATACCTTTGCCGATAGGTGCCAATATTAAAACACACATATATATATATATATATATATATATATATATATATATATATATATGATATCTGTTTTTTTTTACAGAACATAATGCAGAGAAAGATGCTGCTAAATATAAATATGAATTGATCATTGGTGAAGATTAAGCCATTTAGAATAGAATCTAGAATAGAACATGCAAGGCAAACTAGTTTGGTTCCAGCTCAAATAGACAGTTAATGTCTCACAATGTTTTAATTGTTTCTATAGATGGCTGTGGGTGGAAGTAGTACAGTGTGGGACTACATGAAAATATGTTTTTATTTTTTAAGAAAAATAAATATATACATCAGTCCAATATATTGATATGTGAATATTTTACTCCCTAATATCGGTATCGCTCCCAAAAATCGGTCAGGCTCTACTCTATACTACACTGTATGGCTGTGGTCAAATGAGCTCTATGTGAAGAACTAATGATATGTACATACTGCACCTAATGTCGGATAAATCACTTATCTGCACAGATGAGCTATTATGAGACTGATAATATGAGCCTGTCTATAGACATACAAACGTGCTGATACTGACCCTAAGTATGTGTGTGTGTGTGTGTGTGTACCTGACCCCTTTCATAATTACTTCCCTACTAGAGCTGCATGGACTCCTCACAGTAAATAATCTTCATTGAAAAGAGACCATTTCAAAGGTCAGCCTATTGAGGAAAAACAGACAGGACCACGGGAGATTGCGGAGAGAAAGAGATGGATAGGAGAGGGGGAGGGCAGGGGAACAAAAGAGGAGAGCTGCAGGAGGAGCGCTGCAAGCTGAAAATGTCAAAGGGAGGAATGATTGAATCGGCGTCACCAGATGGGAAATGTTAAAAGTATTGTACCAGAGACTTAAAATTATCATATTTTGAGGGAAATTATTATATGCATAACCAAGAGACCAAAATAAGTGTTGGCGATGCTTACTTTCTGTCTGCACTCTGCTCCAACAATGACCTCCTCTTCTCCCCTGTCCTCACCTTCCACTTCAACACTCTTTTTATTTATAATTTTTCACATGGATGCAGCAGTAAGCTATACTACTAATACAGCAGTAAGCTATACTACTAATACAGCAGTAAGCTATACTACTAATACAGCAGTAAGCTATACTACTAATACAGCAGTAAGCTATACTACTAATACAGCAGTAAGCTATACTATTAATACTACTAATACAGCAGTAAGCTATACTATTAATACTACTAATTAGGGCTGTCCCCGACTAAGGATTTGGATAGTCGACTATGATTGGCCAACATTTGCCGTTAGTCGACTATTAGTCAACAAAAAAGGGCAGTGGGGGTGCTTAATGTCTGAAGGCGTCGACTGAAGGCTTCTTGTCCTCTGCAAAAGCATGCAATTGGTCCATTGGTCCACTAATACAGCAGTAAGCTATACTACTAATACAGAAGTAAGCTATAGGCTACTACTAATACTAAGCATCAGAATTATAAAATGATCGTACATTATGGGATTTCTATTACTGGGGATAGCCATTCGTCTATCTATCTTTATTTTAAATCAGCAAATGAGGGCATCATCAACGATTCTTTGAATATAAATAAGTTTGATTGAAGGATTTTTTTTTTTTTACCGATTGCAGGTGATTACGCCAATGGTTCAGACTGACATTTGAAATCACACATGAGTATGCTGATGAAATGTTAGTAGAGTAGAGTAAGAGTAAGAATGAGTGAGAGTGCGAGAGAGAGAGATCCAGAATACCTAAAAAGGGATACTTCACAATACTGATTTATTTTGCACATAATCTCTAATCTAAAGTTTGTTAGCGTTTCCATGTAACAGCAATACGTGTTCTGTTTACATAATGCACTCGGGTTAGATGCCAACTTATTTTCATTGTACTGTACTTGTGCTAAAAGACAATACATTTTAATCTAATCTATTAATGTATGTAATAGTGAAATGGGACAAATATGATGTCAATGTAGAAAACCTACATCACAATGTGAAATATCTGGTAAAGAAATATAAAATTCTAAAGTCTCAAGGTACCATGTAATATTGATCCTATTCACATGGCGGCCATTGTGCTCTTATGTCATGCTCGGGTTGGGATTGTGTCAATTGTAAGTGAAATGGTGAAAATATTGGGAGCCCAAAAGTGCATGCAAGTGTGGTGACAACATACATGCGACACTAGAGCTGCCGCGATTACCGCATTACCGCGGTATCGCTGTTACATCACGGCCACCGCAGAGTAGGCTGAATACCGCGTCACCGCTGTTTTTTATAATAATAATAATAAATTACCCTCCTCTCGTTGGGCTTGCGGCTCTGCAGATATACCCTACTCATCTATCGAGGTTCCAAGCGACCCTATTGGGTACCAGAAAAGTCATGTGAAACATTGCAGACCACTGATTGGTCAGAAGAGAGACGCGTCACACGTTGTAGCGTCATGCAGTGTGTTACCACCAATCGGCAAGCGCGTATTAGGTTTTTACTTCCTGAATGTCAGATCATCACAACACGGCTAATAACGTTAGCTTTAACTCTCCGCCGGAGTGGACTACGATCGCTCCTAAGGAGTACTAAACGAGACATAATGATTTTACTGTCTGCAACGAATGTTATAATAAAAGCCCTTCGTTCTATACACTTGTCTGATTGAAAACTTTATTAACAGACCGCAGAATGGGACAACTCAGCACGCTCTGAGCAAAGAAAGGAACTGAGATATGAATAGAGTATTGCTTGCCTTGCTATTGTCCGGTAAATACGCTGATGTTATTGAACGTATAACTATATAATGTTAATGGCACAAAACGAATGCCTTTATTATAAAGTAGTAACTTTATAGTAATAATAATAAGAAAGGGTCGGGGGGGTTAGGGGTAACCACCCCTGCCCGCGACACCGAGTGAACGGCGCACGACCAGAGGGTAAACTTCGAATCCGTGTTTCACTTTCAATAACTAATGCGTGCTTGCCGAATCCCAAACAATATTCATGCTGCAAAGTCATCCTCTAAAAATAGACATTTAGACTAGAGGCAGGCTATATGCTATAAAGAGTAGACTACTACTAAAAAAGAAAATGCATTCAAACTTTTTTTTTTAATTTTTTGTGTGCATGCGGTAATAACCGCGGCGGTAGGAAATATTTTGCAAATTTGTGCGGTAAGGAAATAATCAATACCGCGGCAGCTCTATGCGACACAAACACCATTTGAATAATTGCAATACAGTCACACTCACATGCCAGTGTTCTTGATGATGCGTCCCTGATCCATCTTCTGTCCGATGCCGTGGACCACGAAAACGATGTGCGTCGTCTGGGGGGGCCTGTCCTCCAAGGAGGCCTCCTCCACGTAGCCTCGATGGAGCCTCGTTCCACTGCTGGAGGCTGGTGTGAGGCGACAGGATATGACAGAGGTGGATAGATCATTACCAGAACAAAAAGAAATCTGCTGCATTTTTGTTTCTCATTTTCGGCAACGCTTCAATCTATACTAGTATTTTCCCCGCGTTATGGCCTTCCGTCCACATGAAAACAATGCAAAACTGAGTTCTAGGTCACTGAATACGGAGCTTTTGAAAACGCCTTCTAGGGTGGAGATTTTTAAAAACAATACAGTGTTGTAACTTGTCTGTATAGGTGTGTGAACCAATGGCCCCTGTCCACATGCATATGGATATTTTATCTGCAATCAGGACCACAGAGAGCTCCCTGCAGCCTGCCATCAGGTCAATCAGGACCACAGAGAGCTCCCTGCAGCCTGCCATCAGGTCAGTATTTATTTTTGTGTTGTTCTGTGAATGGAGAGATTTTCCAAAACATTGTTGGTGTGGACATGAATTTCTTTGAAAACGGAAGGGTGACATTTATTTTAGAAATATCGGTGTACATGTGGACACGGCCCAAATCTACCAGATTATTTGTAGATTTAGAAATCATTCATGCGGATTCTGTGTTACATAAGACATACAGAAAGTTAATCTAATAATACTGTAGTTAATATAATAATACTGTAATCTAGATATGAATTTGTGGTACTTTATTAATCCTTAGGGAAATGATCTTTTCGCACGTACAGAACCTCACCAGGTGGGGTCAGCGCAGGGTCAGCTCATTTCCAGCCAC
Source organism: Notolepis coatsorum (assembly GCF_963971535.1). NCBI lineage: Eukaryota > Metazoa > Chordata > Actinopteri > Aulopiformes > Paralepididae > Notolepis > Notolepis coatsorum. Next base: position 56,221,735 of record NC_140167.1, read on the forward strand.
CCTGCAGCAGGTAGGGGTTTAGTGTCGTGCTCAATGCCACTTTGACAGTGACAGACACATTGAATCATGTGGTGGGGGTCTGAACTTGTGACTTTCCGGTTACGGGTCAGTCTCTAAAAGGACAAGCCACTCTCTTGCCCGTGTTACGTAAATAAGATGCATTATAAACAGCGTGTTATAAATGTTCTTGCACTGCCGACGGCAGGCTATAAATATCACAGCGGTGGTGTTTAGGTACCGTGGCTGATCAGGGACTAAACAGGCCAGTAGGTGAGGCTACAGCAGGCAGCTCCTGCCGTCACTGTGGCTTAGACTGTGTGGTCGTAAGTAAGCCTGCTGAACGCAAGGCCTTATTTAGAAGCTACCGTACAAGCCTGGCCCGGTCGCGTGCCGTATGCCAGAGCATCAGCCAATGGGATTTGCGTCTGTCTGGACAGCACTAAGGAGATTTCCCCTGGCCGAGCGCTTGTGTGTCGGAGGAGACTGAGATAACAGACGCCAGATCCTCCTCTCTAATCTGTGAGGCGGGGATGAAAATGCGCCGGAGAGCATCGGGAGATTGTAGATCAGATCAGAGCGGTCTGTGAAACATCAGAACCACAAGGCCCTGGGGTCCAACTGAAATCTTTCCTATTCTGCCGTGGCCTGGGGAGGCGCCAGATGGACGGGGTTGTGTACTTTTGAGATAATCTTAATTAGTAAGGTCAACTGTCCCAGGTTCAATCAATCACTTGAAAATTACAACAATCAAACATATTTCACAACACGTGTGTTCATGTGATATGTATGTGATCTAGATATCGGATATTGATCTTTCCGTTTTCATCCACAGAAGTAGAAAGAGAGCATTAGAGATCATTATCTCCTGGCCTATTCTAGGAACATCCACTCCGCCGAGGCAGGTGATCCACTGATAACACGGGGCGACTGCCACTCACCTTTGGAGAAGCCCAGTTTCTGGGTGACTGTGCGTGCGATTTTGGAGGTGGTAGCATCGCTGTAGAGGTAGACCTCGTCCACGCTGTGCCAGTCCACGTGGGTTCGACTCAACTTCAGACTGTGGACGGCTACAGGGGGCAGTTAAGATAGGGGTGAGTGATTCAATTGACAGAACGATGGATGAGAGAGAGAGAGATTGCAGATGGTTTGGAGAAAAAGTGGAAAGAAGAGTGGAAGGATTTATCCGGAGAGGAAAGAGGTCGAATAACATCAGGGAAAAACAAAGGAGAAACCATGGGAGAAAATGAAACGCATAAACATAATTAGATCTAAACAGGAGGCGACATATCTAACCAGCACACCAAAAGAGAGTGTAGGACTGAACAGCTTGATCAAATACAGACAAGGGCATTGATCTGCAGCGGTGTCAGAAGAACGCATAACATCATAATATCTCATGCATATTCAAGCTCGTACTTGCCCATCGCACTCGCTTAGCTGTCACCAGTCAGGGTTTATTTGAGGTAATACTGTACTTAACGTATAGTGCCAGGTGAATTCCTGATTTCACTTTGGATTCACCCGCTCTCTGGCTTCACATGTCAATTTGAGTCGCCGCGACAAGGGACAAGTAAGAGCCGAGATATGGCTAGAAGGCAGGAGAGAGACTTTAAAACTAGAGAGCACCAGCGATAAATGAAAGTGGTTGACTTCAACAGATAACGTCTGTCACTTTAAGACTGTCCTTACTGTCCTCAGATGTCCCTGTGCAGGACCATACAGACTTTGGCTCATGGTTCCTTGTGGAACCAATTGGGGTTAAAAGGCTATGGAGAAAAGGACAAAGGGACTTGAGGGGAGAGATGTGGAACCCTGCAGATGATGACGACTAGTCAATATGGTCCGATACTGTCGAACTCGACACCTTTTGGGATTTGTGTGTGTACACACGAAGACAGTCGGAGGAAAACAAAACCTAGCGGAGAACAGACAGTTACAGCAGGCGATTGATTTCCCACACTGTGAATAACAGGCGTTTCTCTGAAAAGGATCAGTGAGCAGGCAAACGGCGTCGTGCCCGAGCCTCCTCTGTGTCACTCCCTTTACCTCTGATGGTGTCAAGATTACTGCATATGCAGCGGTCTGTGCTGGCTGGCAATCAGACTCACCCAGCGAGCGAGTTTTGAGCCACGCCTGCAGTGTCCCCCTCCACCTCTCATAATCTCTCTCTCTCCATTTCCTACAACAAGGATGCTCCGAGCTATAGCTAAACTTTCATGGTGTGCATGCGTTTGTATGCGTGTGTGACGTGTGCGTGCCTTACATGAGTAAAGCCGGGCCTCGGCAGCGTAGTCTAATCTAATCTCTTCAGTGAGAGTGGCTAGTAGGGGTCAGGCTCATCATGGGAACTGTAATACATGAGTCTCTCAGTCTCACTCTATCCTACCGTCCACCCTGGTGGGGGGAGGGGAATCCATCCCACTGGCTCAGGAATAACAAGCAGAGGTGCCTAAGGGTTGGCCACTAGGACAGTGGAACGAAGGGCATAGTGACCCAATGGGGTAAAATAGAGGGTAAGATATTTTGGAGTTGCAATTTTTTTCCTTTGGTCCAACAACACAGAATATATGGGGTTTGTAGATGTGCATTGAAACACTACAGAACATGGGGGTTTGTCGATGTGTATTGAAGCACTAGGCAACATGGGGGGGTTTGTAGATGTGCAGTGAAGCACTAGGCAACATGGGGGGGGGGTTGTAGATGTGCAGTGAAGCACTAGGCAACATGGGGGGGGTTTGTAGATGTGCAGTGAAGCACTAGGCAACATGGGGGGGGGGTTGTAGATGTGCAGTGAAGCACTAGGCAACATGGGGGGGTTTGTAGATGTGCATTGAAGCACTAGGCAACATGGGGGGGGGTTTGTAGATGTACAGTGAACTAGTGAAGCACTAGGCAACATGGGGGGGGGGGGTTGTAGATGTGCAGTGAAGCACTAGGCAACATGGGGGGGGGGGGGGGGGTTGTAGATGTGCAGTGAAGCACTAGGCAACATGGGGGGGGGCTGGTGTCTGCAGATCCTCCACCGGTTAGAAGAGTCACACATTTTCATTTATCAACAGTGCAGATACTCAAAAGGAAATCTTGAAAAAGCAAAATAAACCACATGCTGCTCAACGACATCTACCACGACACAGGTGTCACTAGCTCTACGGTAGCAGCAGAGGGGAAAAAATAACCAACACGTCCAGAGAGGAGAAAGAAGCTTCTCATCACACCAGAGAGAATCTCAATCAGTGTAAAGTGGACTCTTTGTTTTTCCTCATCTACCCTCCTTCATATGCACTTATAGGACAAAATACAAGGAAGAAAAGAAAATGTATATATATCGCTGTTGTTTGACCAAAACCTAATCACACAAATCTTAGTGTTTCTATTTTCTGGGGGGAAGGGTCCTGATTATTTCTTTCTATGACCCATGACCCAGCAGAACATAATCTACAATTTCAAAATCCATAATTAAAAACAAAACAAAAACACTGACTTTGAGGTACTAGGTTCTGATCGGACATCAGCATCAACCATGACGACACATATGTACTTCATACGAGGAAAACTGATGAGGACAGACAGAGTCACTTCAGACTATTGAGCTCTCTCTCACCCCCCCCCCACCCTGTACTATCTGAGGCCACTGTAAAACAGGACGTCTTTGAAACCCAGAGCGGGGGCAGGGGAGCAGATCATCTTCTCGGAACTTCTCTAATTAGACAGTCAGATGAATTATAAATGAGTGTGGGGGGGGGGGGTGTTGGTAGGTGCAAATGCGGCCAATAAGATGAAGTGATGCTGATGTAAGGGGTTGTTTTAGGAGGAAGACACTTCCTGTTTTACAGTGCAAGGCGGCGCAGAGCCGAGAGGGGAAAAAAGAGGGGGGAAGGGATCATATAGTGAGGATGATCTGGCAGTCAACCATGAAAATAGGTTTACAGAGGGATCTTTCCAACACTGCCCATGAGAACGAGAGAGGAATGGACAGAGAGAGGAGAGGAAGGGAGGGACAGAGAGAGAGAGTGAGGAGAGAGGGGTGGAGAGACAAGGGGAGGAGGTGAGAATGAGGAAGTGGAGGAGAGAGCAGGGAGGTACAGAACAGAAGCCACAGAGACAGATGAGAGTGTGGGACAGAGAACAGAGGGAGGCTTTTCCCTCTCGTTGCCTCTAAAACCAGGGCAAAGCTCCTTTCCTCATATTAGTTGTGTGAGCTTGTGTGTTGAACCCGGGTATTATTAAATATACAGATTCAGCGCTGTACTGTGAATTCCACACTACGCCTGGCTGAGGGCCTCCTGCTATCTCTACTGTATATGCCCCTCCGCTCATAAGAGGAGTGATGTAAATACATGTTTTCCTACTACGCTAACTGTGGTGTCCTTTAATGCTACCTACACAGGTTTTTAGAACCTTGTGTAGCCACACCTCTAACCAAGTGGTCTGGAGAAGTTCTCGTCAGGAACGCCGTGAGATTTTGGAGCAAAACCCCCCCCCCCCCCCAAAAAACACACAAGCATTGTGTCATTAAACTGGCGTGCAGCGCATACAGACGGCCTTGTTCAAATAGAATCAGACTCCAAGCCAATCAAACTAATGACTTCTCAAGTCATCCCTCTTTTTCCTCATGTGAATTTCTCCAGACCTCTGGGCAAAGAATACCCCCCCCCCCCCCCCACGTGTGCGATGCTACGTGAATCAAAAAGAAAAAAAAAAAACAGTGGTAATCTTAGAACAACTTACAGCAGCGCCTGTCTAGTTATATACATCGTAAAATGAGTGGGATTTAGGTCAATGGAACAGAGGCCCCCAGGGGATTTACTGTGAGATGAGGACGCGGGACCTTTAGACCTCTGTCCTCCGGTATTGATTGGGGGGGGGTTCAGTGCACCCGGTGCTGCATCGGACCTCAAAGAGCCCAATTCTACGCCGTGCAGCGGCTATATGGGTGCAGCGCCGAAGGGACTCAATAGCCCCTCTGTTCATCTCACCGGACCCTGACTGCCTGTTAACAGAGAGCTTTGTTCACGGGACTAGGAGCCAGCGACGGGGAGTGCATTAATGATGTGGCGCTCACACTACTGGAGGGGAAGAGAGTGGAGGAACGAGGGAGGAGAGAAAGAGAGCGTGTTGGAGAGAATAACGGGTGGAGTGGGCTTTTTGGAGAACAAACTTATTTTAGATCAGATCCGTTATTTTTGAAGAATGCAGGCTGAACTGTCGGGTTAGGGAAGTGAGAAGCACGGTCCGCCGTCTAGCCTACGAGACAAGGCCAGATCCAGATGTGCGGGTGTCCTCCAAAAGCCCAGATGACAGTTAATAGCAGTAGCGATAGTGACCCGACTGAGGGGTCACGGAGCGTAAGGGGGTAAGTTCTAGCGACTAGGCCCAGTCTATACAGGAGAGATGTGGGATGGTGGTCTAAAATCTAGTTGATTCCAAACTGATTCTAACTGGACCCAGGTCTAGTTCTAAAATCGACAAGCTGAGCTCTCAGGAGAGAGGAAGGTCTAGTTCCACTGAGAGCTAAGATCGACGGGGGAGGGGAGAGAAGGGTACAAGCTAGCAGATCTAATGTAGTAGAATAAATAAAACAGAAATGGTTGACGTTTTGTACAGTACCTTGGCAGCGTTTGCGTTTGTGACCTGTAGTTCTAGCACTCGTCTGATATCCACTCCATTTGAACAGAAAGGGAAGGTAGAAAGGGGGCAGGTGGGAGAAAACTAACAACCAAGAGACAAGTGAGTGACGGGCATGATGACCAATGGCGTCAAGTCACACACACACACACACACACACACACACACACACACACACACACACACAAGCTACCGCTGTCATCGCTCCTGCGACAGGCACGTCGGTCAAGTAGCGCTGCTGTGGGGTGACCACTCAGAGAGGACCTGGACACAGAGCGAGCCCCGCCCTGGAGACGGACATAAAGCTCAGGGTCCCTTCAACAGGTCCCAGGGGGCATCACTGTACAGCATGCAGTTTTGGACTAAATCACATCAGACAACCTTCTCCTTCTGATGGGGGTCCCTGGTACAACATGTTATCCGGCATGGGGTTCTTTCTTAGTATACAATTATATCAGTTTGGGGGTTATTGACGTGAAGAAGTTAGGGAACTAATGAGGCAGATAGTACAGTGCATTTTAACTAGTAGCCGAAAGCAAGGCTTTGACAATAGGCTAAAAGGTACATGTGAGGGTGAGGCTTGAAACCCAAAAATGCAACGCTACTTGAAGCTCGCCCCAGAGATGACGGAGGTAGCGTCTGAATTATACTCAAAAACAACATTTACGGTACACCGGAATTATTGTCCGCTTCTATTGTTTTCACTCTGTAGTAAAGTCTAGGACAATATGCTGCACTTTTTTATTTTTATTTATTTTTACAAACATGATAATACAATAGATTAGAAACATGAACACATTGGATCAATAAAACAAACTTCCGGGAACAAAATGCAGTTAGTAAACAACAATAACAACACCTCTGTCACACTACATGGATTCTTGTTTTATAGGCTTCCTCAAAATGTAGAAAAGCTATCGGAGCACAGAAAGAGCTCTACGTCAAAGATTATTATTATTAAAAGTAGATACAAAAAATATTATTATTATTATTACGTCAAAGAGCCCATAAAAAGCTCTACGTCATAAGAGCACAGGAAGAGCTCTACGCCATAGAGCACAGGAAGAGCTCTACGCCATAGAGCACAGGAAGAGCTCTACGCCATAGAGCACAGGAAGAGCTCTACGCCATAGAGCACAGGAAGAGCTCTACGCCATAGAGCACAGGAAGAGCTCTACGCCATAGAGCACAGGAAGAGCTCTACGCCATAGAGCACAGGAAGAGCTCTACGTCATAGAGCACAGGAAGAGCTCTACGCCATAGAGCACAGGAAGAGCTCTACGTCATAGAGCACAGGAAGAGCTCTACGTCATAGAGCACAGGAAGAGCTCTACGTCATAGAGCACAGGAAGAGCTCCATGTTAGGGATGCCCCGATCACGTTTTTTGCCACCGATACCGATCACCGATCGTCTATGAGCCATATCGACCGATACCGGTTTCATAAAAAAATATATATATATATACTTTATTTTTTATTTATAAAATATATATATTATATAATTATACTTGTAGTTGTATCATCTGCGAGACATCGCCAGATAGCGAGCCACAATGCTCGCTATCTCCACTGTCTGTGTGTATACTCTGCTTTGGTCAAATATTCAGCATGCCCTCAGCAGGGTATCTGCGGCTCTGCAGATATACCCTACTCCCTCACTGCGATGCAAGCCAGGGGCTCGAATACGCATCGAATCAATGTTATAAGACATTGATATCAGGAGCTATCTGTAGCTACTGCTAGCCGGCTAGATAACGTTAAGACAGCGCCTCAGTAAACTATTTAGTTTAATGGGACATTTCGTTTTGAACAGTAAGCTAACGTGAGCTAACGAGCTAACGGAGGTATCATGCACTACTAGACTATTGCTGGAGCATTTGTTGATATCAGGAGCTATCAGTAGCTAGCCGGCTAGATACCATTAGACAATGCCTCATGTATTAAACTAAAAGTGAATAGTTGATTGGGTAATTTTGTTTAAACAGTAACGATAGCTAGGTAGCTAACGTTAGCTCACAGAGGTCCATGCACTAGAGCAGACTATTGCCGGAGCATTTGTTTACACGGGTGCGGGAGGGGCAGGGGGAGGAGGAGGAGGGGCCGTGCGCTGCAGCAGCTGTGTGCCTGAGAGAGAAGTCAGCGAGTGAGATCTCCGCTAAGAATTGGATCATGTTTTTCGATCGGTTTTCACGATCGGCGAAAATAAAGCATTATCGGAATTCACCGATCTCATATTTATACTGAATATCGGCCGATACCGATCGCTGGCCGATCGATTGGGGCATCCCTACTCTACGTCATAGAGCACAGGAAGAGCATACTCTGAAGTTTGCAAGACTTTTTTATATCAAGTTGACCGAAAAATTTTACTTGTGAAGGAAATGCACGTTCTCTACAACCTCACAAGTTTTTGATATTCCTGGGTTAGGTTACTCTTCCAGTGTGAGAGAATAATTAATTATCATTTATCCCAGTAATGCAAAAAACTGCTTTAGGGAAAGAGAATGGTGATCCCCTCTCATGTTCAGTAAGGAAGAAACAGTCTATTGTCTAAAACCGTTATTAGCAAAATCATGACAAAATAAATGTATTGTGTGCTAATTCACAATACATACATATTGATTAGTTATTGATCAGTTCATTATATGATAAGTAAGGAGAGAACTATATATATATATACATTGATATTTGTTGATTAAGATTCTGCACTGATGAGATTCTGTAGCAGTGAATAACAATGTTAGAACATGGAATGCACTGCGACACGTCGCTTGCTGACAACCAGAGGGTTGCTAACAGGTTGCTTCATAAGAATAGATTCCCTGGAACACTGAAATTGGCACATTACAGATCACATATTTAGAATGGATATAGAAAATTATTAATATACATCCTATGATATTTAAATGTCTCACAAACACACAAATACAAACACACACACACACACACACACTACATGTCTGCTTTTATGAGTATATTAACTGTATTGCCAAAATCAGTCCAGTTCATGGCATGACACAGAATGTCCTGCCAGGGTATTCTGAGTGGATACGGACCATCACTGTCACTATCAAGTGTAAGCAGTTCGACAGATGGCAGAGGATCGGATATGTAAACATCGCTCATCAGCATTTGTTAATCAAATGAACAGAGAGCCTCTGCTCTGCAAAGGCAAAGCTACCCGTGTCCATTTGGCCCAGGGTCGCACGGAGAGATCACACTAGCAATTGTCAGCAAAGCCTCTCTCTCTCTCTCTCTCTCTCTCTCTCGCTCAGCAAGCTTGACAGGCTGCGAGGGAGAAACCTGCTGAGTGCACCAGGACAATGGGTGAGCAGCACCCTGTATATCAGCTCCCATGAATAACATTAGTTTGATACATTCATCTAGAAAGCAGGCTTTATACCAAGATTACTAGGATGTTGACTATAGATATATGATCTGCAGCGACATCCCGTCGTTTGGATAATAACACAGATACAGTTATTTCTGGTTTGTGTCGCAGCCTGTAGCCTGCGGTGTGTTCCGGCTCTGCAGTTTGACCTAGATACAGCAGCGCTGGTGGTGTGGCTGGAGTCCGGAAGCCAGATCAACCCCAGTACAGCAATTTACAGTGGGGTGATGTTGTAACTACTCATTACAGCTGAGCTGCTCTATGCAGGTACAGGGGGGTTTTAGACAGTTGTCTCGGCTCGGAGCGAAGGAGCAGCAGGTTACTAAAGGCAGTCAGTCAGGGAGGAACAGTTGGTCTGGTCAGGTTACTAAAGACAGTCAGTCAGGGAGGAAGGGTTGGTCTGGTCAGGTTACTAAAGACAGTCAGTCAGGGAGGAAGGGTTGGTCTGGTCAGGTTACTAAAGACAGTCAGTCAGGGAGGAAGGGTTGGTCTGGTCAGGTTACTAAAGACAGTCAGTCAGGGAGGAACAGTTGGTCTGGTCAGGTTACTAAAGACAGTCAGTCAGGGAGGAACAGTTGGTCTGGTCAGGTTACTAAAGACATCAGGGAGGAAGAGTTGGTCTGGTCAGGTTACTAAAGACATCAGGGAGGAGGAGTTGGTCTGGTCAGGTTACTAAAGACAGGGAGGAAGAGTTGGTCTGGTCAGGTTACTAAAGACAGTCAGTCAGGGAGGAAGGGTTGGTCAGGTTACTAAAGACAGTCAGTCAGGGAGGAACAGTTGGTCTGGTCAGATTACTAAAGACAGGGAGGAAGAGTTGGTCTGGTCAGGTTACTAAAGACAGGGAGGAAGAGTTGGTCTGGTCAGGTTACTAAAGACAGGGAGGAAGAGTTGGTCTGGTCAGGTTACTAAAGACATCAGGGAGGAAGAGTTGGTCTGGTCAGGTTACTAAAGACAGGGAAGAAGAGTTGGTCTGGTCAGGTTACTAAAGACATCAGGGAGGAAGAGTTGGTCTGGTCAGGTTACTAAAGACAGGGAGGAAGAGTTGGTCTGGTCAGGTTACTAAAGACAGGGAGGAAGAGTTGGTCTGGTCAGGTTACTAAAGACATCAGGGAGGAAGGGTTGGTCTGGTCAGGTTACTAAAGACAGGGAGGAAGAGTTGGTCTGGTCAGGTTACTAAAGACAGGGAGGAAGAGTTGGTCTGGTCAGGTTACTAAAGACAGGGAGGAAGAGTTGGTCTGGTCAGGTTACTAAAGACATCAGGGAGGAAGGGTTGGTCTGGTCAGGTTACTAAAGACAGGGAGGAAGAGTTGGTCTGGTCAGGTTACTAAAGACAGGGAGGAAGAGTTGGTCTGGTCAGGTTACTAAAGACGGGGAAGAAGAGTTGGTCTGGTCAGGTTACTAAAGACATCAGGGAGGAAGAGTTGGTCTGGTCAGGTTACTAAAGACAGGGAGGAAGAGTTGGTCTGATCAGGTTACTAAAGACAGTCAGGGAGGAAGAGTTGGTCTGATCAGGTTACTAAAGACAGTCAGGGAGGAAGGGTTGGTCTGGTCAGGTTACTAAAGACAGTCAGGGAGGAAGAGTTGGTCTGATCAGGTTACTAAAGACAGTCAGGGAGGAAGAGTTGGTCTGGTCAGGTTACTAAAGACAGGGAGGAAGAGTTGGTCTGGTCAGGTTACTAAAGACAGTCAGGGAGGAAGAGTTGGTCTGATCAGGTTACTAAAGACAGGGAGGAAGAGTTGGTCTGGTCAGGTTACTAAAGACAGGGAGGAAGAGTTGGTCTGGTCAGGTTACTAAAGACAGGGAGGAAGAGTTGGTCTGGTCAGGTTACTAAAGACAGGGAGGAAGGGTTGGTCTGGTCAGGTTACTAAAGACAGTCAGGGAGGAAGAGTTGGTCTGGTCAGATTACTAAAGACATCAGGGAGGAAGAGTTGGTCTGGTCAGGTTACTAAAGACATCAGGGAGGAAGAGTTGGTCTGGTCAGGTTACTAAAGACAGGGAGGAAGAGTTGGTCTGGTCAGGTTACTAAAGACAGGGAGGAAGAGTTGGTCTGGTCAGGTTACTAAAGACAGGGAGGAAGAGTTGGTCTGGTCAGGTTACTAAAGACAGGGAGGAAGAGTTGGTCTGGTCAGGTTACTAAAGACATCAGGGAGGAAGAGTTGGTCTGGTCAGGTTACTAAAGACGGGGAAGAAGAGTTGGTCTGGTCAGGTTACTAAAGACATCAGGGAGGAAGAGTTGGTCTGGTCAGGTTACTAAAGACAGGGAGGAAGAGTTGGTCTGGTCAGGTTACTAAAGACAGGGAGGAAGAGTTGGTCTGGTCAGGTTACTAAAGACAGACAGGGAGGAAGAGTTGGTCTGATCAGGTTACTAAAGACAGTCAGGGAGGAAGAGTTGGTCTGATCAGGTTACTAAAGACAGTCAGGGAGGAAGAGTTGGTCTGGTCAGGTTACTAAAGACAGGGAGGAAGAGTTGGTCTGGTCAGGTTACTAAAGACAGTCAGGGAGGAAGAGTTGGTCTGGTCAGGTTACTAAAGACATCAGGGAGGAAGAGTTGGTCTGGTCAGGTTACTAAAGACAGGGAGGAAGGGTTGGTCTGGTCAGGTTACTAAAGACAGTCAGGGAGGAAGAGTTGGTCTGGTCAGATTACTAAAGACATCAGGGAGGAAGAGTTGGTCTGGTCAGGTTACTAAAGACAGGGAGGAAGGGTTGGTCTGGTCAGGTTACTAAAGACAGTCAGGGAGGAAGAGTTGGTCTGGTCAGATTACTAAAGACATCAGGGAGGAAGAGTTGGTCTGGTCAGGTTACTAAAGACAGGGAGGAAGAGTTGGTCTGGTCAGGTTACTAAAGACAGGGAGGAAGAGTTGGTCTGGTCAGGTTACTAAAGACAGGGAGGAAGAGTTGGTCTGGTCAGGTTACTAAAGACATCAGGGAGGAAGAGTTGGTCTGGTCAGGTTACTAAAGACGGGGAAGAAGAGTTGGTCTGGTCAGGTTACTAAAGACATCAGGGAGGAAGAGTTGGTCTGGTCAGGTTACTAAAGACAGGGAGGAAGAGTTGGTCTGGTCAGGTTACTAAAGACAGGGAGGAAGAGTTGGTCTGGTCAGGTTACTAAAGACAGACAGGGAGGAAGAGTTGGTCTGATCAGGTTACTAAAGACAGTCAGGGAGGAAGAGTTGGTCTGATCAGGTTACTAAAGACAGTCAGGGAGGAAGAGTTGGTCTAGTCAGGTTACTAAAGACATCAGGGAGGAAGAGTTGGTCTGGTCAGGTTACTAAAGACAGTCAGTCAGGGAGGAAGGGTTGGTCTGGTCAGGTTACTAAAGACAGGGAGGAAGAGTTGGTCTGGTCAGGTTACTAAAGACAGGGGGAAGAGTTGGTCTGGTCAGGTTACTAAAGACAGTCAGGGAGGAAGAGTTGGTCTGGTCAGGTTACTAAAGACAGGGAGGAAGAGTTGGTCTGGTCAGGTTACTAAAGACAGGGAGGAAGAGTTGGTCTGGTCAGGTTACTAAAGACAGGGAGGAAGAGTTGGTCTGGTCAGGTTACTAAAGACAGTGAGGAAGAGTTGGTCTGGTCAGGTTACTAAAGACATCAGGGAGGAAGAGTTGGTCTGGTCAGGTTACTAAAGACATCAGGGAGGAAGAGTTGGTCTGGTCAGGTTACTAAAGACAGGGAGGAAGAGTTGGTCTGGTCAGGTTACTAAAGACAGGGAGGAAGAGTTGGTCTGGTCAGGTTACTAAAGACAGTCAGGGAGGAAGAGTTGGTCTGGTCAGGTTACTAAAGACAGTCAGGGAGGAAGAGTTGGTCTGGTCAGGTTACTAAAGACATCAGGGAGGAAGAGTTGGTCTGATCAGGTTACTAAAGACAGGGAGGAAGAGTTGGTCTGATCAGGCACATCAACAAATACATTTTATAGTCCATCGAAATGTCATCCCACCAACTGGCCCTCATTTATTGGAGGCTAATTATAGCCGAGGCAACCCTGAGCATCGCTAACTGTGAGCCAGAGACATACTCACGGCCACCACATCACAAGTTCATGACTAAGTCTGACTGTCCCTGCTGCAGGTGCCGGACTCTACCTGCAGGTGGATTACGGACTTCCTGACCAAAAGGTCACAGCGGGTGAAGTTGGGAATCAACATCTCCGATCCCAAGTCCATCAGTACTGGCTCCCCACAGGGCTGCGTTCTGTCCCCACTACTATTCTCCCTGTACACCAACAGCTGCGTCTCTCTGCACCCCTCGTGGGGGGTGCAGAGAGGATGAGTGGGGGGATGAGTCTGCCTACAGGAGGGAGATCGAGAGGCTGCAGAGCTGGTGCAGCTGCAACAACCTGGACCTCAACACCCATAAAACAGTGGCGATGGTGGTGGACTTCAGGCGGAAGGCAGCCCCCCCCCCCCACCCGATCATTCTGGGAGGCACCCCGGTGGCCTCTGTGAAGTCCTGCCGCTTCCTCGGCACGACACTCTCCCGGGACCTGAAATGGGAGCTAAACACCATCACTCTCAATAAAAAGGCCCGGAAGAGGATGTTCTTCCTACGTCAGCTGAGGAAGTTCAGGCTGCAGAGGACTATGATGGTCCAGTTCTACACCGCCATCATCCAGTCCATCCTCACCCTCTCCATCATCACCTGGTTCCCTGCAGCCACGGTCAGGGACAAGGCCAAGCTGCAGCGGGTGATACGATCAGCGGAGAGGGTGATCGGCTGCCCCCTTCCCTCCCTCAAGTCCCTACATTCCACCAGGGCTTTGAGGAGGGCTAGGAAGATTATAGCTGACCACGCCCACCCGGGTCACGGCCTCTTCATCATGCTCCCCCACGGCAGATGGCTACGGCTGCCCAAGACATTAAAGTCCCGCCATAGACTCAGGCTCAGCTTCTTCCCCTCAGCAGCTCGCCTGGTAAACGAGTCAGGTGTCCACCTGCCCCCCCCCCCCCCTCTATGGCGAGCTGCTAGGGCTGGACCTCTGAACTTGAACTGTGCTGCACTGTATCCATGTCCCCAACCACTGCACTTTTACTGTCTTATTGTTGTCTCACTGTTTCTGTCCTGTTTTGCACTTATTTATTTATTATTATGTATTATGTTTATTCCTATTTGTGAAAAAATCATGCACTGTAATGTCGAATCACGTTCCATTTGTACATACAATATGGTGAATAAAGTAATCTGAATCTGAAGCATGTATATGATGCTCTGTGCGCTGATCTAAATGCTTGTCGCCAAACAAACATCTTTTTGAACTTACAGTAAATACTCTGTAATGGGGGGAGTTTTCACTTCCTCCTTTCTCTGGCCAACAGAACAAAGCCTTAAAGAGCCTAAACAGACCACCACTCTATCAACTGTAAAACCCCATGTGGCTATTTTCAGCTTTGGTAGCAAAAAGAAAAGGAAGACAAATCAATTATAGTAATACTGAGAGCCTGTATTCCTCCAGCTTGCCATCTGTGACCACAGTCAATGTTTATCTGCTAAGAAAACGAAAGGAATCTATGAACAAAAAAGGAAGCCATCAAAATGCAAAAGGAAGTGGTGGAAGAAATGGGCCCCAACAATAAGATCTGCTGTACCTACCAGTCAGAGGGGGAGGGGCTTCAGAAAATGATCCTATGTACAAAATTGCTTACTTTACATTTCATACCTAGTATTAGGGCCGGGTGAATAATGGAATTTGTCGAGATAAAACGATTATTGTGCGGCATGCTGGGTTGCTCTCATTTTGTGGTGTAAATGCAGCGCACGCTTCCTTCGCAGTGATGGGCTCCCCCCGAAGCCCAAACAGTAGTTTCAGCTTGTGTCAAGGGGTCGATCGTCGATGAGTAATCGTGTTTAATAATCGTGATTTCAATATGAATCAAAATTATTGTGATTATAGTTTTGGCCATAGTCGAGCAGCTCTACCAAGTATGCGTTCGTAGCTAATATTTGAGATCACTGGTCCCTGTGTTGTGTTGTTGTGCCTGCATAGAGCAGAGCGCGCCTGCCATATGTTTTCTGCTTCATTAAGCTTTAGGCTTTCAACTAGCTGCTGAAGCACAAGGAGTGCATGGGGTGGGGGGGTAATACATTATTATCATATGCTCCATTCCCCTGTGAAATGTCTCAAGGTAGCCTACTTATGGCCCTGAGTGCCTTTGCATTACAAAGCAAAGTGCTGAGACTGAAATGTCTACTGTACACTCAGGGGCGATAAACATTACCCACATTGGTTGGAACCGAAAACGCTGGGAGACCAAATACGGAGTTACATCATAATACAGCAACACGAGACGCAGAGGCCATGGTGATGAGACGACAACATCTTACTCATCTCCAAGCGGCATCATTACTCATTTCCGTTATCGCACCGAGAATATTCTGTCAACAATGCGCCGGGTTTTCTAAGCGAGATATGTTGAGCGTTCCCGCTCGTATGTGTAACGTGTTTGATTAGAGTTCTGCATGCGGTGGAGAACAGACAGGGCACGACTACACGTGGCCTTTCAGCATGATCACATTATGCGGTGGAGAACAAACACGGTGCTAATATAATAGATATCTCAGCATGAATACATTTGTCGGTGAGGAATAACTGAGGTGCTAATTTAATACTAATATTTCAGAATAAATTGCGGAATATTTCCATACATTCCAAGCGACGTGATATGGTGAAGAGCCGGGGAGCGGCAGTGAAGTATGATATTATTTACCCTGGGCACCGCTATGACTGAGCGGACAAGCCAAGGTCATATGATCTGCAGGGCCACGTGTTGTGTACGAGGGGGGGGGGGGGGGCTGCATGAAGGTGCCGTGCGCGTGGCACAAGAGTCATTGGCGTGACTCTGCATCTTATTCCAAACACTCTGCTGGTGATGGGATTATAATCCCTGCATCTTGTTGTTGTGGCTCGGCGTTAGGAACGGGCATTTAAAGACAATCAATATTCCAATATTCTACTGAAAATAATTTTGGTTAATCGGTTAACCAAACTACACTAGGAAGAAAAAAAGGGTGCAGCGAACTCATAATGTAGCCTGAATGGCTTCTGTGATCCTAGCCTCACTAAACAAATGTTCATAATTGCCATTTGCCATTAGTCAAAAATAATAAGGAAACCAAATCCAATGTGTTAAATTTCTTTAACATAGAAGAAAAGATTTGTCCTTTTGAATAGTCGACTAACTGTTAAAACATCCCCATTTCATGTAAATTCAGTTGAATTGCAACTGCACTGTGCATTCAATATGCAGTGCACTCCTCCATCACATCCAGAGACCACAGACTATAAAATGAGAAGGATCACTGTGGTAGTTTTGAATGGGGAAATCTGTAACACTAAAGGTGGCGGCAACAACAAAGAATTGCTGCAAAATAAACATAAATTTGTTGTTAACCATTTGGTTGCCAAAAACGTAGAACTACGTTTCTGTCGCCCGATCGTTGAGTGCCAGAAATGTAGATCTACGTTTTTCTCACAGTATTTCTTTTATTCGCTATTGCCATTCATAATTCAGCAGGGCACCTTGTGCATGCTGTACTGAATGTGTCTGAGCTGGCAGACGGTCTTATACCGCATTGCATGCTTGCACGAGGAAGGATAATAATTATGATCTAACGTTGATTTCAGGAAGATCCGATAATCAGGCGAAAAATGACAACGTGTTTATTGAATTACGCAGTTTTTGCGTCTTTTCCCTGGAATGACTCAGAAGCAACCAAACTATATTCATAACGGTATAAAACGGAAATGTACAGATGAAAAAATTATCTGTTTTTTGCACGTTGACCAGAAGCAACTCACTGAGACTCGACGGCATTAGACCCATAGCTATACTATAAAATATAGGTTTAGCTCTACAAACTACAACTACGTTTACATGGGGTTAATGGACGGCAAGGAAGGAGTCACTTCCCGGAAGGGGCGTGGCACTCAATGTGTTAAAATAATAATAATAATCATATTTTAAAAAAAAGAATCATAAATCAAATATATAAAAAAGAAAAATACTAATAGAAATATCTATAGTATATTTATCGATAATTTTGTCCCGATTTATCGATTCTTCCAAATGGCATATCGTCTCAGCCTTAACACTTTGTTTGCCCAACCCGAGTTTTCTCGGGTTTACCCCCCACGGGTTGAATGCCCACTCACGAGAATTCTTGTATTTTCTTGTTTTATTTTTTTATTAGCGATCTGAAATCATCTTTCATCAACCAAGTCTACCGTTGGAAATCCAACCACTCCAGGCGCTCAGATGTGAAAAAAGCGCCCCCTATCGTCTCCCAGATGGTAATTCACCCTTTTGGATTGAACTCAATGAAAATGAATGAGAAAAAGAATCCCTGACTCCACATTTTACTTCTCACTCACGCAGCCGGGGTCGATCAGCTCCACTAGTGAGCCTCAGAGCAGCGGAGATTATGTGTTTTTACAGTATACACAGTGAATCAATAAAAAGATAGATTTTTTCGAATGGCGATCAGGAATTGGAATAATCCATTTGGATACCATCTGATCACAGAGATATAAGCTTTTATGTGATTATGTGATATTGCTGTTTGGCTGTGCGAGCAGTCAGTAACTAGGAGAATCGATTTTCAACTCGCGGCACAAGCGTGCATGCGCACACATATACTATCGATAATCTAGCGTTTATTTGAAAACGATTCATAAATAGGCCGAACAATGACAATGTTATAGAATATTCCAGTAAAAGGCGATTATCATGGAATGTGTTATTTTTCCTGTGAAAACGAGTGATTTTCTAAATGCTAGAAAACGGAAATGAAGCGATAAAAAAACAATCTGCTACGACAATGTTCACTGGAAAATGAGTCTTTGATAAGCGACGAGCAGATTAGACACATAGCCATAATTTAAAACATAGATTAGGCGATATTAACGTTAACATTGAAGTGGCCCTGGGCATTCAAGGAGGTAAAAAGGAATTAACCGGGGAGCTCCAGTAGCTCACCGCGTACCTCGAGCGCTATTTCGGCGCCGGGGACAACCGTGCTCGTCACGGATCTGGGGTTTAGCGAGTTCGATTCCCGGACTGCAGCCGTGCCTTTCTCAGAGTGTCTTCCCCCCCATCTGTACCCCCATTCAACCTGTTTCTGTCTGTCGGTCATTCTTGACCAGAGAAAAATGCGATAAACGCAAAAAAGAGCCGGCGGGATGGCCAAAGTTTAAAAAAAAAAAAGGAATTAACCTTGGGCAATCAAAGTGTTAAGCGACTGTGTACACGCGTTTGTGTGTAGTCGTATACAATATTGACGTGATGGTGGCGAGTGACCTTCCTGTGTTTCCACACTGCTTGTGTAACCGGGTTTCGAGGGACATGTCTAGCGCCGGGCGCAGGCAGCTGCATGGCCACGGCCCACATCAAGGTGAGAACGCAGGAGACGAGAGGCGACTGAAGCAGGTCCGCTCAGCCACTGGCTTCGTTTCACGGCCTTGTTCCCGAGGAAGGGAGAGTGACAGAGTGTCCATGGGCGTCAGCCAGCAGACACTGCAATGTACTCGGGAGGGCGATCGATTCCAGGGATCACAGAACTCACAGATCGGATAATTTTTCCAGATCAGCGGAAAAATAAATAAATAAAAAGGATTCAATGGAAGCATAAGGGGATGCATGCTGTGTTCTGTTGCGCCCCTCGTCTATTCAGAGCACAGGGCAGTGAGGGAGCAAGCGTTTTACAGTACTTAGAAATAGCCGTTCTATGGACTAACTGGGGTTGGGATTTGATTAGTAGCGTGTCAGACAGAGTGAGTCATAACTCAGCTATTCAAATGCTATCAGGGTATTTACATACGACGGGTTGTGGTCTGCAGCCTGGGGCGGCCGACGAGGAAAGAAATCACTTCTCCAAGCCACAAACACAAGGACTGACACAAACACACTCGCACACAAATCTACATCCTTGCACCTTTCATGTCTGCTGCTGCTTCCTTTTATCTCTCTTTTCATCATGAAAACAAAACATTCTCTCCCTCTCCATTTCTCGATAAAACACTCACTCCCGCTCTCGCACACACAAGAGATGAATACAAAAATATCTGGCTCATTCACTCACACACACAGACGAAGATGAAGGCTAAATAAGTGCCTTCAGAAGAACGCTGACAGAGAAATCCTATTCTCTGTTCTCTTCCACAGCGCCGGGGCTACTTGTACTAACAGCTGCATCCTGCTACATACTGGCTGAATCAGCCGCGATGCTCCAGAGTGCCGCGGCTACCGGAGTTTAACAAGATGAAATCTACAGAGTCGTAAACACAAACAGTGAACACCTGCCACCATCACTTCCCTTCACAGCGCACTCACATAATTTACAATGTATGGCTCACGACAACAAACGCTGCTTTTCAGGAGCAAGGTGGACCAAGGAGGACTATTGTTAAGATGACCCCGGCTGCCCTCCGTGGTCCACTAACTCAGCATAATGATGTATGTCTTGTTTAAAGAGAGGATGATGCCTGACTGGAATACCAATGGCCTAGGCTTTACTCAAACTGGCAAGAATATTCTTTACATTAAGAGTGTCAAAGAGAGGCGTGGTAACATTCAGGACGGCGCATGCGTTTGTTCCAAACCAGCACGAAAACCACTACATCTTCCTCCACTGTTAAGTTAACAGTACGATTTAAAGTCATAATCATAAACATCGAAACCACGGCTACCTGAGAAACAGGTGTTTCAGTGCTGTGCTCGTCACGAAAGGTTTGCTACAGCCTGTAGACTCAAGATGTTAGGTTACACAGGTTGACTGATATGATACCGTTCTCTCATCTGTTCCTCGAGCCCCCAGCATTCCCACAGCTCTCACCGTCTTTGCTGTCGACGGTCTTGGCGACCACGTCCGACTCGAACGAGTCCTGCATCTGCTGCCCCCGGAAACAGTTGAGGTGTTCCGTCTCGATGAGGTCACTCTCCTCCTCGTCCAACGGGAGCCAGGTGCCGTCGATAAACCACTGGCCCCTCATCACCGGAATACAGTCTTGCTCTGCGGGCCGAGGAAAGAGGAGAGAGAGAGAGAAGGAGGGGAAATGGTGATGACTTCATACTAGAAGGGATTTCTTTGCAAGACGGACTTTAGTTCATGAATAAAGTTGATCCAACAGGTAGGGCAGGTCCATGGAAGGCAGGTCCATGGAGGACAGGTCTCAGTGGCCTGTGGAATACAATGTTTTCCATAGACCGCTTGTGGATACAATGTTTACCATAATGATGTCCTTCAATGTTTGCAATAGACTGCTGCAGTCATTCTACCAGTCTGTAATGGGCAGCATCCTCTTCTATGCTGTGGCATGCTGGGGGGGCTACATCAACTAGAGGGACACCAACAAACTGAACAAGCTGGTGAGGAAGGCTAGCTCTGTGGTGAGAGTCTAGTCTGGTTAGACTAGAGGTGGTGGTATAGAGGGGGATGAGAAGGAAGCTGGCTGCTATCCTGGAGAATCCCTCCCAACCCCTCTACGATGAGCTAGTCAAGATGAGAAGCACGTTCAGTCACAGACTCACACCCCCCCCCCCCCCCCCCCCCGACACTCAATTAAACGCCTCGGCCAGTCAGGCTCCACAACAGTGGGCAGGGACTGCTGCCAGACATCCAACTACTACCTAGTAGCTGACTCCCACCTAAAAGGACAATATACTTACCTTATGCATACCGCACCTTATGTGAATACTGTATACTTAATCAGAGCATATATTTAGCATTTAGCATTTTTAGATTATATATTAGATTAGATTATTGTATTATTAGATTATATATTGCATATATTTAACATTTCGTTTAATCTTTTTAGATTATATATTAGATTCGATTTAGAGTATTAGATTATATATTGTAACTGTAACTGAGGGGTACAATTCCCTGACTGTATTGATAAGTATGGTATCATTAAACCACTACCGCTTTATGTACTTTAATTACTGGCCATACAGTACACGATATATGAATATGATGAACACTTCCCACAATGAAATCGGTTCCAGTCAAAGGTATTAATCAAGTATTTAATGGAGCAAAAGGTACATAGGATACTTTACATTATTCTTTGAATGCACTTGTAAGGCAAAGGAGTATGCGTAGGCAAATCAATAACGAATGTCCATTCTCTGGTTACGCAGGAGGTAATTATACAACCTGAATCTTAGGGAATTATATCTATGGTGCACTAGTAATATAGCGGAAGATACTGGAAGGGGTTCCCACTGGTTGTAAGCCAGCAGGGGGGGTAGAAGATCTGTCGGTAGTAGGACGTCTGGTCAACGATGACTAGGGAGACTTCAGGTACAGAAGCCAGTGCAGTAGCCTCTTGATCCACAGACGAATACAGCTTGGTTCTCTTGTAGACTGTAGCTCCACAGGGAAGAAAGCTAGGCGGCCTCAGGCTCTCGGAGCGCCGACTCGACTTGACTCCTCTCGGGGTAAATCCAACACGTGCAGGCGTCGGCGATTATCCGCTCCATAAATCACAGGACCAAAGCAAATATATTCCAGCCGCAAAGGGCTATGCAGTCGTCGGGTAGATTAATCCAGTGTACATGTCCATACGGCTCTCGTCTAGGTCTCCTCGGGTGAAAGCGCCATGCGGTCGGCCCAGCCTGGATAAGAACTCTAGCTAATACGAGAAAGCGTTGGAGAGGCTGGTCACTGTAGAATTCTAACCGCACGATACACTATACACAAATAGACTATTAAAGACTTAATAGAAATATGTCGCACTCGACGGTATAGCGCCAAACTCTGACAATTCAGTTATTAATTCGCACGCGGTCTCGATGCTCTATTCTGAGGCCAAACAGGCCATACTTCACCGCACGTTGTATCGTGGGTGAGGCTTCAACTTATCGGTAACATGCTAAGGAAGGTAAGGGTACGGAGGTAAGGGGCTAAGGGGCTTCTACATTCACCTGCGCCGTATTTATACGCACAGTGAACAAAACTAGTTCCACTCTCACTTCTGTCGCGTATCCCTGGGCAAGGCCGAAACATGTCCAGACACATCTTGACGGTGACTTTGAACCTGGCTGCGGAGGCCGGTCCCTGGCGCCGGTGGACCGCTGTCCAATAGGAGAATGAACTATTATGGTCTGGGCTAAAGGGATATTCCGTGTATATGTACAAGGAATATACAGGGGATATCAAACGATATACAAATACTATGCAATATATATCAATAAATAAATATATATATTCGGTTTAATCTGATCCTTTGTAACAGTAACTATATTTATTGTAGGGCAAATATAACAGAGGGCATACATACCCTCATCTCGCACCTTGTTGCCCATATGTGCATGTCCAGAGTAAATTATATTGTATATTGTTTACACTGCCTTTTTATTCTATTTTTACTTATCCACTGACTGTACTATAATTCTGTGACCTGTACCTGTATGTCTTCTACTACCTGTACCTCCCCTCCCCCATGCTGCTATGATGCCTAAATTTCCCCAAGGGGATCAATAAGGAATATCTTATCTTATTACAATTAATTGATTCTCTGGTGATGGCTAAGGGCACGTTCACAGGAGCCATGTGTAGATATACAGTTGAGGCCAAAATGATTAGCCTCAGATGAAAAAATTTACAATTCCCGCACTCACTTTTTCTCTGCTTTTATTGTCGTCAACGTTTCGGCTATTCAGCCTTCATCAGGACAGTGATTAGCCCCCCTTGTGAAATCAAACAAAACCCTTGATTTCTCCATGGAAATTACGATTAACACATCCACCGGCAATCCCGCTGTACAGCGTGTTTGCCGGCCATGCAAATTCTGCCAAACCATTCTGTACAGCGATATTGAGATCATATTTCATTTTTTCGCCATTGGCATTCATAATTCCGCCACCCAGCCTCTGGTGATACAGTGGGACCCTGCACAATAGTGCAACGCCTCAATACCGCCGCCTGATGGATGATCGGGCGAGTTACAACCGGAAGTGGCCATCAGTGCATCTGGGAAATCCGTCCGGCAGTCACATATCGTTGCGGGACTACAGACAAACACTGGCGTGCATATGAATCGCTGCCATAACTCAATAATCGATATGATTTGGGCGTTTATTGCGCCATACAAACCGGAAATGGATCTAGTAGATACAACGTCAAATAAGTGGGATCTTTTTCCTCCAGTCTCATCGGCGAACGGTAAGAGGACAGTAACGTTACTTTCAGCTTGATTGTTTATTCTTTTCACTGCAAACAGATCTGATCAATATATCACCCATACTACATAAAGCATTTACTGACGATCACTAGGGATGGGTACCTTTCACATTTGAACCGATACGGTACCGGTACCCGTGAATCGATACCGGTACCCAACGGTACCTTTTTTCCTGTACTTTAGTCTCAAGAAATTTAATTTACCTACCTCAGTCGTGAAAAAAAATCCAAACTTAAATAACTACAATTTCGACCGTTTTCGGCTTGCCATTGCTCCGACTGCTTTGTTGTTGAATCAAGTCAAATCATAGGTAAGCATATATTGTGCGTGTGAACGTTGACATGAGAAAAAAAAAAAGAAAAAAAAAATATATATATATATATTAAAAAAAAACATTTCTGTATCTCACTTGAATAGATACTCAGTAGTACCGACGTGTTTCGGTTTGGTACCTCAAAAGTACCGAATTCGGTACCCATCCCTAACGATCACGGAATTATAAACGACCCCCCCCCCCCCCCCTTTCACCCGCGCATGATGAGGCATAACGTATACGATACAGTTGAATTTTTTAATATAGCATATATGGGAAAGAAACGGCAATCGATAATCTATATATGCGTTTAGGCCTATATCTCACGTTCTAGGAATTACTGCAGAAAACGATAAAAACATACTTATATTCTAGAAGGTATTTTTGGAAGAATCCATTAATGAAAAAGTATAACGTTCCTACATCCTGAACGATAGATAATAGATGTTGAATGGGCCATAGTAATGTCAATTTAGCAATACAATTTAAAAAGTTATAGCCCTGCAAAGAAGGTGAACATCTCCATAGGCTTAGAGTGGTGGCAGTGAGCCTACATTGATGGATAGAACCGTGGCAGGGTCGGGAATGTGTTAACAACAAGTGTTTATAGTGTATTTGTTTCCAAAATAATAAAGACAAAATGTCCACTAAGTTTGATTCGGATATTTTATTGATGCACTGAGTTAAAACTAGAGCCATATGAAATCAGTTATATTTTTGTCCAAATTCCATCATTTTCCCCCCCAAATTCAGTTTTTTTTCGTTTTAATATTTCAGAATTCTGTATTTAGCTTTTTACGTTCATTTTACCATCAGAAATAGTGTCTAATAAGTGGGAATGAATAAATGTCCACAATTTAATAAGATATAACAGTCCATTTAATGTTTTTAAGTGCTGCAACTCAGAAATAAAGTTAAATTTTTAAGTGCTTATATAAACTTTCTTCTCATTGCTTCAAGTAAAGAAAAAAAAACTGTAAACAAAACATTCCCTTCTGAGTTTAACACATTTGAACTCATTCAGCACCAAAAACTAGATATCTCGTGTTTGAAATCCAAGCGTTAAAACAAGATATCTCGTTTTTAGTTCGATTTTCTCATACTAAGCACTCGCGCGGCGTGTGGATTGGACCTGCAATGACGATTGAATCCCGCCAGGTGGCTAGGGCTGGGCGATATGGCCTAAATATGATATCGCGATATTTTCTGACCTTTCGGCGATACACGATACGCATCACGATGTTTTTCTTTTTTTCCCCAAACAATTCATTATGAGGCTTACCAAGACAGTATTTGAGTTTGCAAGCTAACATTAAAGACAAAATAAAATACCCATGCATTTAGCATTTTTATATTATATATTAGATTTAGATTATTGGATTATTAGATTATATATTGCATATATTTATCAATGAGATATTATATGATTTAGATATGAAATATGATGAATTGAAAATGGGGGACCCTGATGTAAACAAGACGAAAGTCTTTCTCTGGTCTGCATCCTCCAGTCCACTGTTGACTGTTGTTGTATTGAGCTGTACTGTATTGTACCCATGCTGCAATCTGTTAATAACGTTTTCATTCATTCAGACGGCAAACAGAATAATTTTGATTGACAGTCGCGTCTGCCAATTACGTCACACCGCTTGCACCCGCCCTGCTGTTCTTAGCACCAATCGGCAAGCGCGTATTCATTTTTTACTTCCGCCATTGGAGAGCTCAATGACAACAACAATGGCAGCGGTAGCTCGCCGCGGCCGACGTTTAGCTTTTAGCTCCGCAGAATGACTAAACGACTGGAGGCATAATGATTTTACTGCAATGGATGTTATAATAAAAGCCTTTCCATACATCCGTCTGATTGAAAACTTTATTAACAGACCGCAGAATGGGCACAACTGAGTCAGCACGGGCTGAGATATGAACGACTAATGCTTGCTATATCTAGGTCGACCTCGGACGTTGCTATGTAAATACGCTGATGTTATTGAAAGTGTAACTATATAACGTTAATGCCACAAAACGAATGCCTTTGTTATCATAAGTAGTAACTTTGATGCAGTAGTGTGTGTGTGTGGGGCGGCGCTGTTCAAAAGTGTCAACGTGTGGACCAGATTGACGCGACACAATCCTCTTGGGCAAAACATCACGATATCCACGATACGTTTAAAAAGTGTATCGTTTATGAACTGTACCCGATATTTATATAATATCGTCATATCGCCCAGCCCTAGGTGGCAGTATCGCCTACCTTATGAACATGCATGGGCCAGCTTAGTGTGGGGCACCCCACAGCACCCAAAGCACTAGGGACTCTAGTAGGGAGTAGGGATGGGATAGAATATTTGAAAATTCGAATAGTCATTCAGTTATTAAGATAATTTTTTTTTTTCTTTTTTTTTTACAATCGATTCTTCGTTTTTTGAAGATTTTTTTTTTATTGAAGCAAACATTCTTATTTGATTCCTATTGATTATATTTAGAGGCAGCCTAATTTTCATAGCCTAATTGATCTAAAAGATGCACATGCTACTGTTTGTTTGTTTATTAAAGCCGGCTGATAGGCCAATGCAATGCTGTTATTATAGGCTACGATGGTGAATGGTGTTATTTTGATTTATTGTCGGTCAGCTGATAAAAAAAGTTATTTATAAAAAAAAATTGGGGGGGGGTGAATATTCAAATATTCTATCTCAACACTTTGAGTGCCAACGACGAGATTAGTCGTCCTAACTCGCCATGCGTTGAGTGCCAATGACGAGTTCTCGTTATTTAATCGTAATTTCTTTTATTAGCGATGTCCATTCATTTTTCATCCATCCAGCCTGACGTTATCATTGTGAATGGGTCTGAGCTCGAAAAGGGCAAATACCGCCGCCTATCGTCTCCCGGATGGTAATGCACATCATTGGATTGGATTGGGTGGCCATGTGCATCAGAAAAAAAGTCCGGTCCAGGGTTTCCCCATCTCTGGCATGCAGTATCGTGTTACCATATTGACTGAGGACCCTCAGAGCATCGTCGATTATGTGTTTGACTATAACGTTGGATCAATAAACGCGATCAATATTTGGAATGGCGATCAGGAATTGGATTAATCTTTTTGCAGAACATCTGATGTGAGGTAAGAACTCTATTTTACCAGTATTGGTTTAATCAGATGTTTTTTTTATAGCGATCACAACGTGTCTGTGTGTGTGTGAGTGCGTGTATGACGTTAGCGCTGACCAGGTCATGGATAGTAGATTTTTCAGCCCACTTCTCTAGCGCGCATACTATCGATAATCTAGCGTTTATTTGAAAACGATTCATAAATCAGCCGAAAAATTATAACGTGTTTTGTGTATTCCACTAAAGGGCTATTATCGCGGAATTTCTCTGAAATTACTAGAACTCTCCGAAACTATACTCGTATTCAAAGCGGTATAAAACGGAAATGTACCAATGAAAAAACAATCCGTTTCGTATGTTGACTGCAAGCAAGTCATTGATAAGCGAGGGGTGTTTAAGATATAATTTAAGATATAGTTTAAGCGTTCGCCCTCTAGGTGGTGCGTGACATGAAAAGGCGAATGGTGGTAAATAATAAAAATAAAAATAAAATTACAATAAAATTTCATAAAAATCTTAGTCAAACCTTTAGTATTATGGATATTAAACATGCTGGCAGAGTACATGCATCCATGTTGTCGTGAACATTTTAATTAAATAAAGAAATTCCCTATCCATAGTCGCCGTGGGAAGAGATAAAATAAAAAATAAAATCTGTGCACGGAGACCAGCAACAATTTTTTCTAACAGAAACCCATTGGGGGGTGCGTCAACTAGGTCGGGAGGTGATACGGCCAAAAAAGTTTGGGAACCGCTGGCCTAGAGCAAACTATTGGATATTATGAAGAAGACAAAATGGATTATATGGATGATGATTATGGACGATAAGGTGCGTTTCCACCAGACTATGTTGGACTCAGCACTTCTGGTAAATCATAAAAATACTATAGTCAAACCGGCCGATGAGGAAACCTATTCGGCTCCGTCTATAGTCTGGCCCGAGCAGACTATAGACAAAGAAGACAACGGATAAAGGCCACCTAACGTTATATGTATTGACCCTGTTCTGATTCGAGACACTTGGACTCTGAGCGAGAGTAGAGTACCTTCTGACAAAGGTAACGTCTATTTTACCGAACCCCATCCTAAAACATGCTTTTGTAATGATCACAGCGTCGGAAAAACAGTGTGGCAGTCAATGACAATGAGTTAAGCAAACTTTTCACTCTGTGCTTCGCACGTGTTTTTGCGGGTCCAGTCCACGGTATGTTGACAGAATTTGCAAAACACCTTATCGCCTGAGGCATAAAAGTCATTAGGATACTGCTCTGCTCTGAATTTAGGGCTTAGTGTGGAATTTCTTAGCTTTTTTGACAACGTTAACACCAAAGCAGCCAGACACTTGGACATTGCTGTGATTTTGTGAAGCAGTGACGTACGTGTTGTAATGTTTGCTTTGCACCAAACGTTCCATCTTCTCCCGAAAACGGAATTTCAGTCCAGATTAGAGCAAATTCTGCAATATTCCACGTTTTACAGTTGATTTCATTTCTATTGGTCAATTCCGCGATTCCGTCCGCGATTCAGTGAATTGCGGATTTCATATGGCTCTAGTTAAAACAAGAAACTGCTCAAATTACACTTCCAAAATGATAGTATTAATAGTCAATAGTGTACCCTTTCTGAGCCACAACTTAGAGTAGTTCTTTACTATGTTGGCACAGGTCTCTTGAGGGATTTTGGCTCATTCTTCCATTGGTCCAAATTGCATGGTTTC
Organism: Notolepis coatsorum; assembly: GCF_963971535.1. Classification (NCBI taxonomy): domain Eukaryota; kingdom Metazoa; phylum Chordata; class Actinopteri; order Aulopiformes; family Paralepididae; genus Notolepis; species Notolepis coatsorum. The sequence goes on from NC_140167.1 coordinate 56,250,063, forward strand.
CGAGCATGGACATTCACTTTGAGGAGTTTGAGCACATGCCACAGATTCTCAATAGCATTAAGATCTGGGCTCTATGCAGGCCACTCCAGGACCTTGGTTTTGGTGTCCTTTAGGAACTGTCCTTTAGGAACATTGACCAATTTTGCTCTATGCTTTGGGTCATTGTCTTTGGAAGATATAGCGACGACCTAAGCCTAGACTTCTTCATATCATCCATAATGTCAAAATAATTTTTTTTTCATGATGCCATGAACCCAAACAAGGCTCCATGTGCCTGAGGCCGAAAAACAGCCCCACAGCATGATGCTCCACCACCATGTTTAACTGTGGGAACTGTGTTCTTAGGATTGAAGGCCTCTCCCTTTATTCGCCAAACATAAGCAACATCCATGTGCCCAAAACAGTCCCAGTTTAGTCTGACATCAGACCAAAGCACAGACTTCCAAAACTCATCTTTACCTTTCAAATGTTCACGGGCAAACATCAATTTTGGTCTGGCTCTGATGTGCCTCTTTGAGTTCATCTGGGACAATGGCCCTGAAGCCCACCACGATGAAGAGCCCTCACAACTGTGTTCTTTGAAACATCAACTCCAGAAGAGGCCAGGTCAGCAACAATCATCTTGGCAGATGTCCGGGGCTTCTTGCTGACATCTCTGACTAATTTCCTCTCCAGAATTCTTGAAATCTTGCACTTTCGACCACGCCCAGGTTTGTTTCTTACAAAATGTGTCTCCTTGTGCTTAGCAATGATGCAACGTACAGCCGTTCTAGACACTCTGAAAGGCTTGAAAATGGCAGTATAGCCTTCCCCCTTATCAATCATGGTCAATGATTCAATCATCCACTATCTTCTTTCCGAGCTCAAGACTGATTTCCTTTGTCTTTGGCATGGTGAGTAAGAGTGTAGTATAGTCTCTCTCAATAATGTATTAAGTGGCCTGTTTCTTAGTCATTTTATGCTGGTTGAATGCTCAGGTGTTATTAGGAAGCCAATTGACTGTACAGGTGTGGTTTAAAAGCTCATTGGTTGTGATGGTAGGTGGGTGTGTTGAAAGCAAAAATTCACATGGGGGCTAATATTTTTGACCAACACATTTTTCACTATATTTGATATAAAGCGAGCCTAAAGACATATTTTATATTCCAAAACGTACCAAAAGCTACTAAATAGCACTGGTTAATGTTTTATTATATCAAGTTTTATCAATGCTGCAAATATTGGGACGAATTTTAGAAAATGTTTCCATAATTCCTGGGGGGGCTAATAATTTTGTATCAACTGTATCTATAGGCTATTCAGTGAGCAGTATACAGGCCTACCCTGCTATACATAGAGACCTCATAATACCCCCTTTTCCATTCAGAGCAAGGTTACTATTTTAGCCAAATAGTTAAGAAAACTCCAACATTTTGGGAAATTAGCTTATTTAACATCTTCCCTGGAGTTAGACAAGAAGATACATACCTTTTTTGTCTCTGTGCGTGCATTTAGCTTTGGGAACAGTCGCTCCGTTAGCATAGCTTAGCTTCATCACTGGAAGTGAGGGGGGGCCGGAGCCTGACGTTCCCTTACAGTGTATAGTTTGATTGATTGATTGAAAAGTTTATTAACAGATTGCAGAATACACTCCAAATACAACTCCAAAACGTTCATGTAAACATGTTGTGACCTGTGTATTCACCACGTGGAGAAATAAAAAATAATTGAATTAGACAATTACGTTTTATAAGCAAATATACTCGGAACTATTTTTTGCCTAACCACTCCTCTCTGAGAGCAGCCAGTGATTTCAACGTGTCGTCGTGATTGTTGACACTCATTCATTCAAAGGACACGAACCTAAACTAACGTTACAACTAACCTAAAGTTAGTTTAGGTTCGTGTTAACGTTAGATAATGTACAAAATAAACGTTTTCCGCTGCTATAAACGTATGCTTTACCATCCTGATCTGTGTTAGCTCCGGTTAGCTCAGAGCGTCCGGTATAACAATACCAGCCATTGGATTACTGTTTTCTAAATTGGGGAGGCTTTTAATCGTCAAGGTAAGAGGATTTTAAGTCATGGTATCCATAAACTTCAATCGGTTCGGATCCTTTGAATGAATGAGAATGTCAACAATCACGACGACACGTTGAAATCACTGGCTGCGCTCAGAGAGGAGTGGTTGGGCAAAAAATTGTTCCGAGTATATTTGCTTATAAAACGTAATTGTCTAATTCAATTATTTTTTATTTCTCCACGTGGTGAATACACAGGTCACAACATGTTTACATGAACGTTTTGGAGTTGTATTTGGAGTGTATTCTGCAATCTGTTAATAAACTTTTCAATCAATCAATCAAACTATACACTGTAACGGGAACGTCAGGCTCTGGCCCCCCCTCACTTCCAGTGATGAAGCTAAGCTATGCTAACGGAGCAACTGTTCCCAAAGCTAAATGCACGCACAGAGACAAAAAAGGTATGTATCTTCTTGTCTAACTCCAGGGAAGATGTTAAATAAGCTAATTTCCCAAAATGTTGGAGTTTTCCTTTAACACATGCATGCACACACATCATCGTGTTCCTATTTACAGTGTGGAATATAATCAAGAGACAGCATAGTACAGCACTACAGGACAGTAGACCTGGCTTACACGTGTCTGTTGATAGATGATAAGTCTCACGATCGTCACATAAATGGGTGTTTATCTACCGCAGCAGTGTTTTGAGGCCAAGCTGAAAACAGAGAAAGAGGTGCGCCTAAAATGTACTACTAGGGACTAGGGTTGGGCACCGAGAACCGGTTCTAATAGGAACCGGTTGGTTCCTAACGAGAATCGTTTAGAACAGGAATCGAAATGGAGAATCGGAACCGGAATCGTTCAAATCCAAACGATGTCCAACCCTACTAGGGACCTACATCTACAGTACAGCAAGGAGATCCAGGAAAGCAACCATCGCTTGGTGTCACCTTCAAAAAGACCTCCATCTCTCCAGGGAGGTCAAGCCTTCCATGACTGTCTTTTCACTGAAATCATGAATTAGTTAGCAGCACGGCTCAGCTGAGCTCAATAGACTTAATAACTACCCATGGCTGGGTGGATGTTTAGAAGATGCTGGTACAAATCACTAGGCCTGTGAGAGGTGGGATAGACGCCTAACGCTGTCACAATGTGTAACCCAGTACAGCAAATGAATAATGGGGCTGCTAGCTGCGCTGCATCCTTGATAGTGGAGTCATGCAGTACCTTTGGTCTTCTACTAAATGCATAAATGATGATATACTGTATTGACCCAAATATAAGATGTTTTTGCCGCAAAATGAAAAAGGGGTGGTCGTCTTATATTCGGGGTCTAGAGATTGGAGGTGTTGCGAGGGGGGGGCAACAACTTTGGGGCGATATTTAGCCAATGATCGATGCACTGGCTGATCGGTAGATAATAGATATACTGTCTACCTTGTTGTATTCAATGTGTTAGTATTACTGGTAGCCTACATTCTGGTCAGATATACTTATTTTCTTTGTAAAACAATATTTGAAATATCTTTTCAAAAAATATGTCTTGAACAGGGGGGGGTCATCTAATAATGAGGGTTGTCTTAAATTCAGGTCAATATATGGTAATATTTTACCTACATCAAGCACTCCCTGGTCCATTCCATAATAAGCTCCAGTCTCTTGAATAACCTAAATGAATAATGAACTGCTAGCTGTACATCCCACTGGTCATCCACTCTGAATGTTGATCACCATGCCTCTTCTGGAGGAAAACAACTCAGGGGACAGGGATTAATACAACTTTAGGACAAAACACAGGGATATTAATCACGCCCAAGGACTATCAAGGCCAAGAAATAGTTATTACCTCTTCGTTTTAAGTCACTTGGAGATTTATATGTGTAATATTAAATGTCCAGGTAGGGAAATTAGGAAATATTCATGCCTGAAAACGGATCAAATCTAACTTTTCACAATGGTGTGAACGCTCAATGGTGGCCACTGGCCAGTGTTGGAAAGTAATTGCTTGACTTAACATGATGCACTAACAAAACAAACTTTTCAAACAATGTACACGTTCTGCCGACAGTTTTCATACAAGCCAAATACACTGGAGGTCAGTGAGAAAGGTCTGTGGACTCCCCTCAAACGTAGGCGTGGTTACGAACGTACCCGGATGTGCCAGTGTGTATTATTGGTATCCTTGATCCTTGAGCGCTGTGTCGTACTTTGGTCCTTTACGAAATGCATATAAATAATGGTATGAAGCCTACGTCAAGCACACCCTGTTCCCTACTATAATAAACCCCAGTCTCGTGAGTAGCACTGCTATATATCTCCTGCCCATGCTGTTGAAGCACTGGATTGAGCCTGTATGCAAAACAGGAATTACACTGAGATTATAGACACCACTCAATCAACATCTGGCAGGTTGAGGCTTATTAAATTGGCAGTACAACCTGCCTGGTACTTTGTCACCGTTAACCCCAAATATTGTGTTGCGAGTTATGCAGAAATACAGGCCGGCAGTGTGTCCATATACACTATAGATATAGTATACACATCACTATGAATAGAAAATGGGGGACCCTGATGTAAACAAGACGAAAGTCTTTCTCTGGTCTGCATCCCCTTAACAATTGTGTGTATTGAGCCGTACTGTATTGTACCCATTCTGCAATCTGTTAAATAAAGTTCTCATTCATTCAACCATCCACTCTTTTATACTCACGATTCCAGTAAACAGGACAGCATGCTCTGTCTTTGACGTCCACCTCATACAGTCCTCCACGGACACACACCGCCTCCACGCTGAATGATCTGATGTGGTCCAGGTCTCTCTCCTCGGAGGACATGACAGGTGTGTCCCCGGAGTCCAGGTCTCCCTGCAGCCCGGTGCTCGTCCTCCTCGTCTCCACGGGGCTCCTGTCCACCCCGTTGGGAGTCCTGCCCTCCGCCAGCAGCCCGGTGACAACACGCTCCTCGTCCTCCGGGCCGCCGCCGGGGCTCAACTCGCAGAATCTACGGAACGCGATCTCGATCCTCAGGGAGTCGTGTCCCACGAAAGGCTTCCATGTTTTCTTGTCCTCCTTGTAGAACCACCGCACTTCCTCCGGGCCCAGTTCGGTGACGGTGTCGCTGAAGCGCTGTCTCGAACTGTTGGACCGGGTCCTCTTCCTGCTGCTCTCGAACAGCGGGCCCACGCCGTTGGTGTGACACCCGGCGGGGTAAGAAGGAGCCTCGTTCAGACCCAGCATCAAGCCGCCCTGCAGGGGCAGGTGCTGTCCGTCCAGCCCCGACTGAACAGAAGGCATCCCCGCCTGTGTGGTGTCGCCCGCCACGGGGAGGTTCTCGTAGCAGCAGAGGAACACATCGTTGTTGCTCCCCAGGTCCGGCCAGGCCGTGTTGTTGTTGCTGCCGCCGCCGACAGGTGCTGCTCTGTGGCCGGTCAGCACGGAGCTCTTACTGCCGGTGAAGCCGCTCATACCGGTCGAGCTGTCCCCCCTCACTGCAGCCACGCTTTACCTTAACGTCCCTCTGTAGATCTAGACGACAGCGCAGGTGTCATGTTGGTCGAATAATACAGACGGCTTCAAACCAGCAGCAGCCTCGTTGTTGCCCGTCGGCACAGTGGCAGCGCGGTAGCGTGGCGGCTAACTTACCGTGAACGCGGCTAGCTGGTGAAGGAGCTAGTCTCCGCTAATGGTGCGTTCGGTCGCTCCTCGCTAACTCGTAAAGTCGGAGATGTATCATGTGACCAAACGGTATAACTAATACGAGGTGATAATGTCGTTCAGGCGCCGCACGTTCACAACAATAAAGTATGTTTGCGCCACAAAGAAGGGGAAGGGTCAGTGAAACGTGACAAATGTAACCTGCCAGAGTTTACCACTGGTACTTACTATTTACCATTTGGTCGGCCGTTCCGAGTGCAACTTTCCCTGGTGGTAAACTCGGAAATGTCCCGACTTTACGAGCTGAAAAGGACCGCCCGAACGCGC